>NW_007377813.1:93135-104538 GCF_000475195.1 Diaphorina citri | reverse complement strand
GACTTACAGTTGAGAAGTTGTGGGTTCGATACTCCCCTGTGTCAACAAATTTCTCTTTTATTTGTGAACCGTTACCAAATAAGAAAGTGAATAGTTGATCTCATGTGATTTTTCACGCGGAATCGAATGGTGAAACTTTTAGAACTGTCCGACTTACAGTTGAGAAGTTGTGGGTTCGATACTCCCCTGTGTCAACAAATTTCTCTTTTATTTGTGAACCGTTACCAAATAAGCAAGTGAATAGTTGATCCCATGTGATTTTTCACGCCGAATCGAATGGTGAAACTTTTAGAACTGTCCGACTTACAGTTGAGAAGTTGCGGGTTCGATACTCCCCTGTGTCAATAAATTTCTCTTTTATTTGTGAACCGTTACCAAATAAGCAAGTGATTATTTTATTTTCTTTCAAATACCTACGTATTCTGCAAATGTAATAGAAAGTCGTGTGATGTTCACACCAGATTTTTTAATTTAAATTTAATCTAATTCGACTTTTATTTTAAATTTACTTAAAATTAAATTTATTTTGATTAAAATAATAAATTCCTTATTAATTCTCGTTTTTATTCTTGAATTTTCTCATGAAATCAGAAAATCCCTTGATCCCTTCTGGAAATTCGTTTAAATTTTGACGCACTTTTCATTCTAAAATCCGACTTTTTCACCTCCGTGGACCACATCACCGCATGGCTGCCACTCTTCAAAAGAAAAAGATTGGAATCACCTCGAAAGTTTCATTTGAAATAAAGCACCTTTGCAATATAAAACTCCTCCAGACCGATTAGGATTCAAATTAAAAGACTTTAAAATTATAAATCCGTTCCTTTCTGCGAGAAAAATGCCAAAAAGGAGCTTTGAAAAAATTTCGATTTCGGAAATTACGCGCTGTTTGCCTGGCCGTGGAGTAGAGCCTGTCCACTTATCGTGTTGGCGCGGCGGGAAAAATGGAAAATTCAAATTTTATCACTTTCCAAAATTTTGCCTGCGGATTTGCGGAACCAGTGATCATCTTCATCACTTCATCAGTTCATCAGAAAATTTTCCACCCAAATTTTTCCGATTGCCAAATTTTCCAGTAGTACCTATCTGCTATTTTCACTACAGTTTCGTCAAAATTTCGTCAGATAAAACAAAAGTCTAGTTTTTTGTCCAACTTACTCGGAATCAGTGACAGTTCTGGGGCCTGAAACTACAGGAACCTTTCATTTTGAACCTTATCGTGTTGGCGCGGCGGGAAAAATGGAAAATTCAAATTTTATCACTTTCCAAAATTTTGCCTGCGGATTTGCGGAACCAGTGATCATCAGAAAATTTTCCACCCAAAATTTTCCGATTGCCAAATTTTCCAGTAGTACCTATCTGCTATTTTTACTACAGTTTCGTCAAAATTTCGTCAGATAAAACAAAAGTCTAGTTTTTTTGTCCAACTTACTCGAAATCAGTGACAGTTCTGGGGCCTGAAACCACAGGAACCTTTCATTTTGAACCTTCTCCAATATCTTAGTTCCTTTTTATTAATCCATTTCCCAAATGGATATAGACTCAGCTAAACTGGAGCCTTCCGTAAGGAATGTGATAGAACAAGATACGTTGAAATGGATTTTTGTCGGTGGGAAAGGAGGTGTGGGCAAGACAACATGTAGGTAAGTAATCTCACATGGATGTTTTATCTGTCTAGGCTAGGAGACATTGAAGAGAGAGTGGGCTAGTGTCTTGGTGTGGAACTATAAACAAGGAGGAGAACAGCTAACCCTAATCACAAGGAATGTGATAGAACAAGATACGTTGAAATGGATTTTTGTCGGTGGGAAAGGAGGTGTGGGCAAGACAACATGTAGGTAAGTAATCTTGCATGGATGTTTTATCTGTCTAGGCTAGGAGACATTAAAGAGAGAGTGGGCTAGTGTCTTGGTGTGGAACTATAAACAAGGAGGAGAACAGCTAACCCTAATCATGGTAGGTACTTGTGCAGAAGTCACGTCCGTGGAATATTGCTACCAAAGGAACTGGCACAAACAAGCAGAGTGACCAGTGTTATTATAGGGTTAGGCTAAACGTAAGAAGGAGTTTTCACAATTGGAGCAGTGATTAGTGTTAATATAGGGTTAGGTTAAATACAAAAAGGAGCTTTTCTTTTCCACGGACATGGCTTCTGCATAATTACCCTAATCACTAACCAGCATAGCTTCTTCAAAGGATAGCTTCTTCAACCAGCATAGCTCCCACTTGTAGATAGTGCCTCTGAGGGTGATATTGAAGTTGATCAAGCTTACAGAAATGTTCTTCTGTATACGCTGAGTCACCCCTAATTTCAGCCCAAGTCCTATACAACCGACACTCCTACCATTTGGATTGAACTACTCTATATACAAGTTACAAAGAAAAATGTAAATCAGTGTTGAATATCCAATAAAATATAACAAGACCAACCGCGTAATTGCAGAAATGTATTTCTGCATGTGGTGGGTCTATAAAAAAAAGGGTTTTCTCAACTTTTAAAGAACAAGGACAAAGTCCTCACACTGGTTGACTGCAGTTCAGGATAAGCCAAGCTAATTAAACATGGCTAGAGACCATTATTCTGGTGTATGGCTGATATTAAAAGATATCTTTATTCCGCCATTACCATTTGGCTACAGCTGAAGCCAATACAAAAACAACCTGTGTGTTTTATCTGTCTAGCTAGGAGATGTTAATCTGGGAGAAGAACTGCTAAACCAGTGTAGGTAGCTGGCAGGGCTAATGCTAATGCTCCAAATTAAAGGCAGATATTTGTAGTGCATAATTGAATTTGTGGAGCCCCCTTGCTTGAAGGCTGTGAGGGTGGAATTTATGGCAGTGATGTCTGAAAATCAGTATTCTAAAGCTCTAGACAAGGAGGCGTCTGGCTATAGCCGACCAAAAAGTGAGAGACTCAGTGTTAATCATATCGACTGACCCAGCTCACAATATTTCTGATGCTTTCAATCAGAAATTCACCTCCACTCCAACCAAAGTAAACGGGATTGACAATTTGTTTGCCATGGTAAGAATTTTTTATTTTAAAGCTGTTTGATAGAGGGAGCTGTACCTGCTAAGGTCTTATCATTCCAAAATCGAAGAGAGAAGGAAGTCAGGATAGGAGAAAGCCAGCTGTTCCAATAACCAACCTTTTCTGTTCAGGATAATATCTGCACTGGGTGGGAATCAAACCTGTGGCCTAGCTCTTACAAGGCAGATGTGCTACTCCCCAAGCTAACAAGACTGGCTAAAGTAATGTTACATGGCAGGGCAGAGTGTACCACACTCCTTAATCCCTTCTAATTTATTTATTCTTCAGGAAATCGACCCCAATATTCGACAAACAGAATTGTCCCAAGATGACATTCTATCAGACGAGGCGAATGGGGGTTCGGGGAATATGTTTGGTGGAGGTATGATCAACGATGTACTGAATGATTTGATCAATGGGTTTCCTGGGATTGATGAAGCCATGAGCTACGCTGAAGTACTCAAGTAAGATATTTTAGGTCTGTGCTACAGCTTGACCCGGTGAGATTACTTTCCCTGCTTTTGACCAAATAGTTGCGATTCTAACAATTTTTCCCCTTTTTTTTTCCCTCAGAAGATCCTACATTTTTCCCTCCTCAGGTTTTCGGAGGGGGCAACAACTGTTTCTACCACCGGCAGCCAGCTACTAATCAGTACTCTCTTAGCTTTTGACCAAGTAGGGTGATTTAAGTTTTGGAAATAAATAAAAAGTTAGTGAAAAGTAGTTGTTCCTGTGACTTGTCATAGGTAAGTTACTCTCTTTTTCAGCCCTGGCCGAGCCTTCCCCCGGCCTTCAATTCAAGCAAGATCTCTCCTGGGTGCGTCTGTCAGGCCTCCCAGTGCTCCAAGTGCCTGTGCCCTTCAGCTCAGGTGAACCTTGGCTGAGCCTTCTTCTTGCCTCCTGCAAATTCTCTCTCCTGGGTGCGTCTGTCAGGCCTCCCAGTGCTCCAAGTGCCTGTGCCCTTCAGCTCAGATGAACCTTGGCTGAGCCTTGGTTGAGCCTTCTTCTTGCCTTTCATGCAAATTATCTCTCCTGGGTGCGTCTGTCAGGCCTCCCAGTGCTCCAAGTGCCTGTGCCCTTCAGCTCAGATGAACCTTGGCTGAGCCTTGGTTGAGCCTTCTTCTTGCCTTTCATGCAAATTATCTCTCCTGGGTGCGTCTGTCAGGCCTCCCAGTGCTCCAAGTGCCTGTGCCCTTCAGCTCAGATGAACCTTGGCTGAGCCTTGGTTGAGCCTTCTTCTTGCCTTTCATGCAAATTATCTCTCCTGGGTGCGTCTGTCAGGCCTCCCAGTGCTCCAAGTGCCTGTGCCCTTCAGCTCAGATGAACCTTGGCTGAGCCTTGGTTGAGCCTTCTTCTTGCCTTTCATGCAAATTATCTCTCCTGGGTGCGTCTGTCAGGCCTCCCAGTGCTCCAAGTGCCTGTGCCCTTCAGCTCAGATGAACCTTGGCTGAGCCTTGGTTGAGCCTTCTTCTTGCCTTTCATGCAAATTATCTCTCCTGGGTGCGTCTGTCAGGCCTCCCAGTGCTCCAAGTGCCTGTGCCCTTCAGCTCAGATGAACCTTGGCTGAGCCTTGGTTGAGCCTTCTTCTTGCCTTTCATGCAAATTATCTCTCCTGGGTGCGTCTGTCAGGCCTCCCAGTGCTCCAAGTGCCTGTGCCCTTCAGCTCAGATGAACCTTGGCTGAGCCTTGGTTGAGCCTTCTTCTTGCCTTTCATGCAAATTATCTCTCCTGGGTGCGTCTGTCAGGCCTCCCAGTGCTCCAAGTGCCTGTGCCCTTCAGCTCAGATGAACCTTGGCTGAGCCTTGGTTGAGCCTTCTTCTTGCCTTTCATGCAAATTATCTCTCCTGGGTGCGTCTGTCAGGCC
This sequence comes from Diaphorina citri, assembly GCF_000475195.1. NCBI lineage: Eukaryota > Metazoa > Arthropoda > Insecta > Hemiptera > Psyllidae > Diaphorina > Diaphorina citri. The sequence goes on along the minus strand of NW_007377813.1, from coordinate 99,643 downwards.
TCCCAGTGCTCCAAGTGCCTGTGCCCTTCAGCTCAGATGAACCTTGGCTGAGCCTTGGTTGAGCCTTCTTCTTGCCTTTCATGCAAATTATCTCTCCTGGGTGCGTCTGTCAGGCCTCCCAGTGCTCCAAGTGCCTGTGCCCTTCAGCTCAGATGAACCTTGGCTGAGCCTTGGTTGAGCCTTCTTCTTGCCTTTCATGCAAATTATCTCTCCTGGGTGCGTCTGTCAGGCCTCCCAGTGCTCCAAGTGCCTGTGCCCTTCAGCTCAGATGAACCTTGGCTGAGCCTTGGTTGAGCCTTCTTCTTGCCTTTCATGCAAATTATCTCTCCTGGGTGCGTTATAGGGTTAGGTTAAATACAAAAAGGAGCTTTTCTTTTCCACGGACATGGCTTCTGCATAATTACCCTAATCACTAACCAGCATAGCTTCTTCAAAGGGTTTTCTCAACTTTTAAAGTACAAGGACAAAGTCCTCACACTGGTTGACTGCAGTTCAGGATAAGCCAAGCTAATTAAACATGGCTAGAGAGTCTAGAGACCATCATTCTGGTGTATGGCTGATACGAAAAGATATCTTTATTCTGCCATTACCATTTGGCTACAGCTGAAGCCAATACAACAACAACATGTGTGTTTTATCTGTCTAGCTCGGAGATGTTAATCTGGGAGGAGAACTGCTAAACCAGTGTAGGTAGCTGGCAGGGCAAATGCTCCAAATTAAAGGCAGATATTTGTAGTGCACAATTGAATTTGCAGACCCCCCTTGCTTGAAGGCTGTGGGGGTGGAATTTATGGCAGTGATGTCTGAAAATCAGTATTCTAAAGCTCTAGACAAGGTTTGCATGAAAGGCAAGAAGAAGGCTCAACCAAGGCTCAGCCAAGGTTCATCTGAGCTGAAGGGCACAGGCACTTGGAGCACTGGGAGGCCTGACAGACGCACCCAGGAGAGATAATTTGCATGAAAGGCAAGAAGAAGGCTCAACCAAGGCTCAGCCAAGGTTCATCTGAGCTGAAGGGCACAGGCACTTGGAGCACTGGGAGGCCTGACAGACGCACCCAGGAGAGATAATTTGCATGAAAGGCAAGAAGAAGGCTCAACCAAGGCTCAGCCAAGGTTCATCTGAGCTGAAGGGCACAGGCACTTGGAGCACTGGGAGGCCTGACAGACGCACCCAGGAGAGATAATTTGCATGAAAGGCAAGAAGAAGGCTCAACCAAGGCTCAGCCAAGGTTCATCTGAGCTGAAGGGCACAGGCACTTGGAGCACTGGGAGGCCTGACAGACGCACCCAGGAGAGAGAATTTGCATGAAAGGCAAGAAGAAGGCTCAACCAAGGCTCAGCCAAGGTTCATCTGAGCTGAAGGGCACAGGCACTTGGAGCACTGGGAGGCCTGACAGACGCACCCAGGAGAGAGAATTTGCATGAAAGGCAAGAAGAAGGCTCAACCAAGGCTCAGCCAAGGTTCACCTGAGCTGAAGGGCACAGGCACTTGGAGCACTGGGAGGCCTGACAGACGCACCCAGGAGAGAGAATTTGCATGAGAGGCAAGAAGAAGGCTCAACCAAGGCTCAGCCAAGGTTCACCTGAGCTGAAGGGCACAGGCACTTGGAGCACTGGGAGGCCTGACAGACGCACCCAGGAGAGAGATCTGCTTGAATTGAAGGCCGGGGGAAGGTTCGGCCAAGGCTGAAAAAGAGTAAACTTACCTATGACAAGTCACAGGAACAACCACTTTTCACTAAACTTTTTATTTATTTCCAAAACTTAAATCACCCTACTTGGTCAAAAGCTAAGAGAGTACTGATTAGTAGCTGGCTGCCGGTGGTAGAAACAGTTGTTGCCCCCTCCGAAAACCTGAGGAGGGAAAAATGTAGGATCTTCTGAGGGAAAAAAAAAAGGGGAAAAATTGTTAGAATCGCAACTATTTGGTCAAAAGCAGGGAAAGTAATCTCACCGGGTCAAGCTTACGCAAGACCCAAAATAATAGTTTTTATTACCCTACGGGGGAAAAACTATAGTATTTTTCTCTCTCAAGTTTCTTCTCCTTCAAAAGACACCCATTACAAAAAAAAAAAAAATAGGGAGTGTGGGATTGATGACCAGATAGCAGGACATCCAGACCCACTAAAACCCAACCTCTCCCTCTTCCCATTAGAGCCCTGAAACCAGGTGTATTGGACATTTCTCTCTCAAGTTAAAGTGATTTTTTCTCTCCTGAAGTCTTTTTAGTAATAACTCAACCCCATCTCATTTAACTTAATAAATAAATAAGAAATATCTTTTATTCTTATTATTATTTTTTTACCTACCTACCATACCTGGGTGATGGTCTCTAGCCATGTTTAATTGGCTTATCCTGAACCACAGTCAACCATCGTGAGGACTTGTGTTTCTTTTTTAATAGCAGAGAGAAACCCTTTGTAGAACTGTCAGCTGGTCAGGGTTAGCTGTCCTCCTCCCTGTTTATAGTCCCACAGCTAGACACTAGTCTAATCTCTGTTTAAGTTGTTCCCTCTTAGAATGAGGGCTGTCCAAAATTTGACCTCGTGTCTCCTCTCTATTTCAGACTAGTCAAGGGGATGAACTTCTCCGTGGTCGTTTTCGACACTGCACCCACGGGCCACACACTCCGTCTCCTCTCCTTCCCACAGAACATCGAACGAGGACTGTCCAAAATTCTCGCCCTGCGCAACCAGATCGGCCCGTTCCTCACTCAGATCGGCACGCTGTTCGGCCTCGCGGATTTCACTTCGGATAACATCGCCGGGAAGTTCGAGGAGCTACTCGGCAATGTTCGGGAAATGAACGCACAGTTCCGAGACCCCGCGAAGTCCACGTTCGTGTGCGTGTGTATAGCGGAGTTCCTGTCGCTTTACGAAACGGAACGACTGGTGCAAGGTAAGCGAAAGGGCGTCGGTTCAATTCCTATAATCGACAAAGAATTGTTCGCCTGTTTTTTTTTTTTTTCTTTTCTTTTCTTTTAAAATGCTAAACGAATACAAGACAATGTACCTACCTACTGACTGAAGGACTTTTTTTCCTTTTCTTATCCTATAGGAAGGAAAGAAAGTAATGTAAATTGCATCAAATTTTCGATGGTCAGTTTTTAGCACCAAAACACGTTTTGAGGTTCCTAGAGCCTGAATCCAAAGTTTGAGCAATTGGTCTGAGTGAAACTTTTGGTTCAGATCGGTGCAACGGTTGGCGGCATTTTGACCGCTTTTTTACGATTTACGTCATAATTCATAAGGCGATAAGGAAAAGTCGTGTGATTTTCACATCAGATTTTTCTTTTTCTAACTCTCCTCTCCTCCTCTATTTCCACAGAACTCGCCAAAACCGGTATCGACACGCGCAACATCATTAAAGTTTTTTTTTTTTTTTTTTTTTTTTTTTTTTTTTTCTAAAATGTTAAACGAATATAAGACGATGTACCAACCTACTGGCTGAAGGACTTTTTTCCTTTTCGTATCCTATAAGGAAGGAAAGAAAGTAATGTAATTGCATCAAATTTTCGATGGTTAGTTTTTAGCACCAAAACACGTTTTGAGGTTCCTAGAGCCTGAATCCAAAGTTTGAGCAATTGGTCTGTGTGAAACTTTTGGTTCAGATCGGTGCAACGGTTGGCGGCATTTTGACCGCTTTTTTTTACGATTTACGTCATAATTCAATAGGATAAGGCGATAAGGAAAGTCGTGTGATGTTCACATCAGATTTTTCTTTTTCTAACTCTCCTCTTCTCCTCTATTTCCACAGAACTCGCCAAAACCGGTATTGACACGCGCAACATCATCGTAAACCAACTCGTCTTCTATAGCGCCAGCGTTGACGCATGCGCACTCTGTAGTACGCGCTACCGTACGCAAGCCAAATACCTGGACCAGATCCTAGACCTATACGAGGAGGACTTCCATGTTACCAAGCTACCGCTGCAGAGTGAGGAGATAAGGGGCGTGGCTAAAGTGGAGGCGTTTTCGCGCATGCTTGTGACGCCGTTTGAGCCGACCAATAAGATCTCAGAACGCGTTGACCAATAAAAATACAGATTGAGTTAACCAATGAGAGCTTAGCTCGAGGAGGCAGGATAATGAGAAATGAGAGGGGTTTGGGTGAAGGGTGAGAGGGGAGGGAATGGTGTTTTATTTAAGGGGTATGGCTTATATTAAAGCGCCTTGCGCATGCGTGTGATAAGATCCGACCAATCAGGGTTCAGTCTATGATTGATCTTTGAAGGAGAAGGATCATAAGTATTTATTTATTGTATAAATAGTGTAAGTAGACCTTCGAAGGTTAATCATCGACTAACGCGCATGTGCAAGGCGCTTTAACTATTCTTGAGGATCAAGGGAATGGTATTTTATTTAAGGGGTGTGACTTAGGTTAAAGCGTTCTCGCGGGCGAAACTCTTCTTGTATAAAATGTACATTGCTTCCCAACTCTTTAGCAGCTTTTACACTATGATCGATCGATATCGCTGGAGATAATAATGTCCACACTATAAACGTTCAATATTAATTCTCCTTTCAAAGTTAACCCACAGAACTTAGGTATAATATTATTTTTCATTCCATAAAATCACCAAATATTAAGGAGCGCGGTAGCGTTCCGCCCCGCCAAGTCAAGAAAGTTTGATTTTGATCTACTTTTACTATGGGTTCGAAGCTATTTCGATCGACATTAGTCTAGGCACACTTTTTGAGTCGCTTACATCATACATATTTTATTAATATTTTAAAATCGTTTATTCATTTTATACGAAAATCAATATATTCTAGATATCGAGTATTTTAAACTATTTTAAATTGTTTGTTTTTTTTCGCCGATTTTTTTTCTCTCTTTTTTTCTCCAAGAGGTTTGATAGAGGGACCTGGATAGGAGAAAGCCAGCTGTTCCGAGAACAAACATGGGCATGTTTGTCATAAAATTCCCAGGCGAAAATCAAATCCGGCAGGCTTTCTAAAGGGTGTCCCAATAAGAGCGCAAGATTTGATTGGTTAATAAAGCGTGGTTCTCCGTGGAATAAAATGGACTTCAATTCAATTCAATTTATTTTTATTGTACATAATATGACATTAAAAATACATTTCAACTTCTTAGATGATTTGAGAAGTAAACATTCTGAAATTTTGTATGGAACAATAATCAGACAAACAACTTCTTCAACTTTGATGGTACATTCGTTTCCTCTTTTGACAAAATTTTCGATGACAAATTCGGGGAAATCAGGCTGTATCTCGTTGATGCAACTTTCAATTTCACCTTTCATTGCCTCAAAGCTTGTGGGGTTGTTGGTGTAAACCTGTGACTTTAGTTGCCCTTACAAAAAATAGTCTAGGGGGGTAAAACTACATGATCATGGAGGCCATTTCTCGTCAGAAAAACGCAAAATGACACGATTACGACTAGGAAAATGCTCTCGCAAAAGTGATAATGAATGTGTCGATTTTATTACCTATGCTAACGCGTTGTTGAACAGTTTTAGACTCCATGATGACTGATTTTGATTTGTCTAGAATCAATCTGTCAAAGATTGGGCAAGATAAAACAACACATAAGTTACCACTCCAATGCAAAACTGTAGAAACAATATCCTATCTCACCTCGTCCGAGCTCATCTCAGCCCTGTTCATAAACACACCCTTAGTTTAGGATCGGACTCATTGGTTAGGTTTCATGATTTAGGAGCTGACTCATGGAGTAGTTCTTTTTTTACAACTCACTCACTACCTTTACACATCTTTAATAGGGACCAGGAGTTAACACATATGAGGGAGGCATTGAGGCATTCAGGATTTGGAGGAGATTTGTATTTTATAATTTAACTCGGTAAGATTTTTTATTTGACAAATTGACGCTTTTGTAAATAGTTTTTTTTCTCTTCCATTTGAAAGAATTTATGGAAGCACACAACGTAATTTTTAGTTTAGTTAGTGAATAAAAGTTTAATTTTTAGTTATAAAATAGATTGCCCAATATTATTGTCTGTCTTATGTTATCTTGAGTTTGTGACAAAGTTATGTTATCTTGAGTTTGTGACAAAGTTCAAGGGTTAGGTGGTAGAGAACGCCTTCAGCGTTAACCTTGCTGGAGTTTCTAAAACTGTGAGTACTAATCAAATGCTTGTATTGATATTAATTAAACTGTGGTAACGCGCTCACTTGCCATACAGAAGGGTCGGTCCCCAGAGTCAACAATTATTTTAGAATAGAATATACCTTGTTTATCCTGCCAGCATAGGACTGAAAAGTCTCTTTCGTAGTCTAAACAAGGTCTTATTTGATTGTTAATGAATCACATATAACAGAAGAACACAAACAGCTTTTACTCTGCACAGTTGGGGGAGGGTTTTTTTTATTGTTTATTTATACAGACATGTTTCACCATTGCTGGCATCTCCAGTGTAAAAATTGGTGTATAAATAAACAATAAAAAAACCCCTCCCCCAACTGTGAAGAGTAAAAGCTATTTTTCAAGATGAATCTTCACAAAGTCACGTCAGAATCTATCA
>NW_007377813.1:82179-92800 GCF_000475195.1 Diaphorina citri | reverse complement strand
CTTCTCAAAATCATTTGGTATCCTTTGTCCGTGAGGCAACCTGCTGTTGAGCAGGAAGGTGGCTGTTAAGCATTTCTCCCCCTCAATCTGTCAAAGATTGGGCAAGATAAAACAACACACAACAAAGTTATGACCCTTTCAAATCTTGCGTTCTTATAGGGACACCCTTTTAGTACTGTCCTCTTCTCTTCGATTTCGGTAAATAAGATTTCCCTTATTATAGTTCTCTCTATCAAATTGATACAAAAAAAAAGGGGGGGAATAAACAAAAAAGCTGTTGGGTTTTCATGATAGATTATAAATTTCAAGTTGTTTTATTTTTGAAATCTTCACAAATAAATCGAAATAATGTATAGGTTTTTTTCTTATAAAAATTTGCACAAAATTATATGATAAAGGAGATCCTTAATAGTAGACATGTCTAAAAATTAGTAACCTAAAACTCTTAACAAGGGAACAATACTTCTGAAAAATCTGCGTCTTGATTCATCAAACTAGACTGGGCCAAGCAATTAGAGAAACGCTGTCATTTCTCAAGTTGTCTTTCGCTGTAACGAAGTATCGTTTATAGATTTAGTCTATAATCAACAGCGGTTCTCAAACTTTTTTTTCTACGCAGCCCCTTTATGCGTGACTGGGGCGGCGGACCCCATATTTGAATCTTATCAAATTTATTTGAAACTTAACTGGCCATTTTTTTTATTATTATTATTTTTTTTTTTTTTGGCCTGGCCTTATCCTTTTTTTTATTCAGGCCTAGGCCTGAATCTCATCAATTTTATTTGAAACTTCACTGGCCAATATTTTTTATGGTAAGAACACCGAACAATGTCGCACTCATAACCTTGGGTCTATAAGAATACCAAATGACGCCACATTGATAACATAGGTCGTCCCATTATCTAAAGAATAGAAAAAGGAAAATGACAGCGTTCCTCTAATTGCTTGGCGCAATTTACTTTCCAGTTTGTCAATTTGGATGTCCATAGAGAGAGGAAAAAATCCCATTTTGTCTTCAGCACAAAATCTCAACATTCCGTGGTAAACTAAAAAATAGGGTAAGTGTACCATTTATTCGCCCACCTAAAAAACGTACCATTTATTGACCCACCTGCCAACATTTATTTTTCTAATTTTTGTTTTTATGACTACAATTTTGGAATACCACTGGTTCGACAGCATTCTTTAAGCCCCTTCTTTTGATGGAATTGGATCTTGAAAAAGTTCGTCCAGTTCAGACTTATGTGGCGTAGACCCACAGGTGGGCCAATAAATGGTGCGTTTTTTAGACGGGCGAATAAATGGTACACTTACCTAATTAGGTAAAAACAGGAGGGGGGAAAAAATGGACTAACACCAATACCTACTTTCTCAATACATTGTACAGACTACAGACCCTCTGTACTAGATGCAATAGAAAGTAAGTAAATATGATTTCATACAATTCTAAAGGAAAAATTCTCATTTTGACATTTTCCTAATATGTAGATAGAAAGGGTGAGAAATTATTGGAATTAACAAGAAAACACCAGAAAGAAACCTGTCAATTTGGATGTCCATAGAGAGAGGAAAAAATCCCATTTTGTCTTCAGCACAAAATCTCAACATTCCGTGGTAAACTAAAAAATAATTAGGTAAAAACAGGAGGGGGAAAAATGGACTAACAGTCTAACACCAATACTTTCTCAATACGTTGTACAGGCCCTCTGTACTAGATGCAATAGAAAGTAAGTAAAGAAACCCACCGAAATATTTGCAATCGAAATACGAGTGCAAATTGAATTACGTATAAAATAGGTCTGATACTCTCTAAGTTACTGGTGGTCTTTTCAAGATGAATCTTCACAAAGTCACGTCAGAATCTATCAGTATGTTAAAAGAGGTCTTGACAGCCTGATAAGTTCCATTTGATTTGTATAGTCTTAACAGGACTGTTAAGCTGACAGCCTGATAAGTTCCATTTGATTTGTATAGGCTCAACAGAGCTGTTAAGCTGACAGCCTGATAAGTTCCATTTGATTTGTATAGTCTTAACAGGACTGTTAAGCTGACAGCCTGATAAGTTCCATTTGATTTGTATAGGCTCAACAGAGCTGTTAAGCTGACAGCCTGATAAGTTCCATTTGATTTGTATAGTCTTAACAGGACTGTTAAGCTGACAGCCTGATAAGTTCCATTTGATTTGTATAGTCTTAACAGGACTGTTAAGCTGACAGCCTGATAAGTTCCATTTGATTTGTATAGTCTTAACAGGACTGTTAAGCTGACAGCCTGATAAGTTCCATTTGATTTGTATAGTCTTAACAGGACTGTTAAGCTGACAGCCTGATAAGTTCCATTTGATTTGTATAGGCTCAACAGAGCTGTTAAGCTGACAGCCTGATAAGTTCCATTTGATTTGTATAGTCTTAACAGGACTGTTAAGCTGACAGCCTGATAAGTTCCATTTGATTTGTATAGTCTTAACAGGACTGTTAACCTAAGAGGGCTGTTCGGGGCTAGAGGGTGTGTTTATGTACTGGGCTGAGATGAGCTCGGACGACGTGAGATAGCTGTCCCGGCGGCAATTTTTAAAATTTATTTTATATTTATTTTTGTTTGCTTTGTAATTCGCTTGTTTTTAATATCTATTATAAATGAAAGGTATAATATAAACGTGCAAACTAGACATAAAAAGTAAAAAATGAATTCAGATTGTACGCGTTGCGGAAAAAAAAAATCAAAATTTCGAATTTCCCGCCAACTTTACACGCTTAAAGGCCGACAATGGCCTAGCTCAGCCCAGTACATAAACACACCGTGAAGGTTGGTGAAACCCACCCTTAGGCTAAAAACAGATTAACAGAGTGTAGCAAAGAGTACAGGGCTATTTTCTCTCGGTTCACTGTGGTTTCAAGTCCTTGCTTCCCTCTACATCAGAGGTTCTCAAACTGGGGGGCGCGCCCCCCTGGGAGGGCGTGGAGACAAATCAGGGGGGGCGCGAGCTTTTCAAAAAAAAAAAAAAAATCAAATTTATACCAAAATTACCTACCAGGTACTTAGTCTCCAACTCTAGTCACTGAGGTTGGTTCATTTCGTTATTTCATAAAACCTATAAATAGGTAACCTACTTGCTTGAATTTAAAAAAAATCTCAAAGTTTCAAATTCTCGTTTTGTTATTCCATAAAACCCATCGGTAAAAATAATATACCGAGGGGTTGGGTAAGGTAGGGGGGGGGCGTGAAAAAATGAGAATATGCCCAAAGGGGGAGCCATGCAAAAAAGTTTGAGAACCACTGCTCTACTCTAAGCTCTCCATTTCACTCTGTTTTTAGCTTTATCCTATTTGATTATGTTAATTTTTTTATAGTCAACATGGCTAAACCAATCAGATTCCGCTTTGGACGATCACATTTGCTCCTCAAAGCGGAATCTCACAATCTCATTGGTTCAGCCATGTTAGACTATAAAAAAAGTCACATAATCAAATATGATACTTCTCACATGGGAAGCGTAGGCATGGGAGTGGTAACTTAAAAACAAGGTTAGTTTACCAACCTTGCCTGTCTCAACCTGGTACATAACCACAACCTTGAAGTTGCATATCTACGCTCTCAACGTGAGACGGGGCCTCGGGAAGCGTAGGCATGGGAGTGGTAACTTAAAAACAAGGTTAGTTTACCAACCTTGCCTGTCTCAACCTGGTACATAACCACAACCTTAAAGTTGCATATCTACGTCCTTTCCTTTTGGCCATGGTCGAACTGAACAGAAAGTTGATCAATCTATTAAATTTGCCAAACTTGATTGGCAGAAAGGGGAAGATATATAAAATGTGTCTCAAAAAGTTAAAAAACGCAAATCAAGAACGCCGATACGCCGAAATTTTTTTTTCGATGGTTGTTGTTGTTGTTGTTGGATGATGCCAAGTGCCCAGTTGAATGCACGGTTGCCAGATGGAACATAAAATTCAAAAATGGACGCCATGGCAATCCAAAGAGAAATGAAAATATCACAGTGCCGGAGAACAAAAGTCTTGTGGGTAAGCCGGTGCTACTCGACTTGTGAAGCAGCGCATAATACCTATCTCCAACTTAGGTTTAGGACGAAAGTACATTCCTACATATTATTTGGATTCAGGGCATCAAGCCGGGTCGAATGGCGTTGGAATTATTTGTGTACCTTTCCACGTTTTTTTTTTGCGACTGTCTACACTCCCCGCAAATCCCAAAATTAAGATTTGCGAGGAGCAATGCACGAACAGTATAATATGTGCGTAAGGTTTTGAGTGAGAGGCTGATCAAAATAGATCTGGCCTCTCACTTATTATTGTTAAATTTAATGTACTATTGTTGAAAGTGTTGAATTTTGGCCCAATTTCGATTTTCCAGACGGCCATTGCCGCCAAACGCCCCCGGTCCGAGGCTCGAGAAATGGGTTTCCTCTTTGTTCTCGACTTTCCACACCAACCACATCCCAAGCTCCGTTCTCGAGATAATTCATGGTCAAAAATTTTGTACCTTCCCACGTAACGTATATTTGTCTACTCAGCTCTTCGCCTATAATGCTCTGTTGAGTCATGTTTTTTTCTCTCTTGGGAGTCTTGGGTCGGAGCTAGAGGCTAATGTCTGCCTCGGTAGCGTAGCGTAGTGGTCAAGACGTTCGCCTGGTAAACAGGAGGGCGTGGGTTTGATCCCAGCCGAGGCATGGAATTTTATCCTCATTTATTTGAGATTTTGACCACATAATAATGGAGCTCTAAGGGTTAGGTGCATGGTAGAAAACGCCTCCGGCGTTAACCTCGCCTAGTGGTACCTTCCACTCAAGAGAGTCTATTATTATTATTATGTCTAGGGTCGGGGCTAGGCTAGGGTCGAGGGTCGGGGCTAGTCAGGCTAGGGTCGAGGGTTGGGGCTAGGTAGGCTAGGGTCTAGGGTCGGGACTAAGCAGGCTAGGCTATAGGGTCGGGACTAAGCAGGCTAGGCTATAGGGTCGGGAGCGGGACTAGGCAGGCTAGGGTCTAGGGTCGGGACTAAGCAGGCTAGGCTATAGGGTCGGGAGCGGGACTAGGCAGGCTAGGGTCGAGGGTCGGGGCTAAGCAGGCACGGGGCCTCATCCAGAGAGATGGAGGTGGTCAAATATAACTCGCATTGTAGACACACTGGTATCATGGGTGAAGGATAGAGGAACACTTTCTAGTCATCGTTCTCCGCATAGCTCCTGAAATTAGAGAGAAAAAGTGGAAAAATGCATTCTTTTGTAGATCAGAAAATGACATTATTTTATAGAAATTCTGTCAACCAAAAAAATATCTAAATTTCACACTATTTCCAACACCAAACAACTACCGCAAAATTATTTCTTCTTTTTTTCTCTTTCTTTAATTTAAAGGTTTTGGTTTACTTACTTTCGATTACCATAGTTTCTCTTGCTGTGGCGACCCCCAGGTCTCTGGTTTTGAATAATGAGGCGGTTGGTTTTGGCCGGAGCAGCCCGTAGTGATTTGACACTCACACTCTTGATCTGAAATGACAAATTTAGTTTATTAATTCAATGATGTGAGTCCAGCTTAGTTAGCTTGGTTGGTAGCGCATCTGCCTTGTAAACGCTAGGCCGCGGGTTCGATTCCCACCCGGGGCGGATTTTATCCTGATGGGATAATGTTCGTTCTCGGAATGGCTAGCTTTTTCCTATCCTGTCTTCCTTCTCTCTTTGATTTTGGGACAATAAGACCTTACTTAGCAGTTATAGAGTTCCCTCTGTCAAACCTCTTAAAAATAATAATATGTGAGTTCCCTAAAAGCTCTTGAAACTTGCTTGTGTATCATAACTCCCGAATCAGATATGTCTGGAATACTTGGTGGGAGCCTTTGGATACCTAGCACAACCAAATAATTATGCCACAAGATCGCATTTCTTATTAAATCTGACATCACAACTCTTTGAACTTTTTCATTAGAACGGCAAATAAAAATTGAATTTTTTTCAAACTGAAAAAGTAACTTTATTTCAGAGTTTTGACCGAGGTTATAGATTTTTCACAACTTTTCAGGTAGAAATCAAGCTTTTATTCATATTTTTTTATCCGAATGCAACAGTTCTATTTTCTATTATTTATTTCTCAACTCACCTTTTCAAGTTTTACATTGAATGCTTCAATGAGATCGGGGCAGGTAAGGTGATCTTCCGGTTCCCAGGTGTCGTCTTTGCTGGAATAACCTTTCCACCGCACCAGATATTCCTTCTTTCCATTCTTTGAGGTGTGCACATCCATGATCTTCTCGACTTCGAACTCTTCTGTAGTCTGAAAGGAGAACATACAAAAACATTACTACCTATGATTTCAAAAAGGCAGGACCAGGTACTATGTGTGTAAAAGAAGAGGGAACAATCATACATTCCATAAAAACAAAAAAGGAGAAGAAGAAGAAGAAGAAGAAGAAGAAAAAAATGGCATGATTGATAACTCATAAATCCCCCTACAAAAACATAAATGTGAAAAAAAAAGGCCAAGTTCCTATCCAAACATGTTGGCCTATAAAAGTGGTCAGATCAGAAATTAAGGCCAAGTCTGCATTCCCAATTTTTCGTGTCTGCTGAAAATTCTGGATCTCAATTCCTTCAACCTTCTCTCAATTTCAAATTGGCAATGTTTCCTTTTATTTTCATGTTAATAATAGGTAAGTATTTATTAATTTGAGAAGGAAAACATCACCAAGTTGAAATTGAGAGAAGGTTGAAGGAATTGAGATCCAGCATTTTCAGCAGACACAAAAAACTGGGAATGACTTGGCCTTATTTTCTGATCTCACCACTTTTATAGGCCGACATGTTTGGATAGTAACTTGGCCTTTTTTTCACATTTATGTTTTAGTGGGGGATATCACTCCTTTTTTCTAAGTGTGTATTTACACATGATTAGTAGGTACAAATCTCCTTATTACCTAGCTTTTGAAAGCTTTTGAAAATTTTCCATGAGTTGTTGTTGTTTTTGTTGTCGTTGTCGGTGTTATTGTTGGTGTTGGTAGGGCTAAAAATGTGTCAAAATGTTTCGTGTAATATACACACTGGCGTGCTCAGGCCGGAACTTGGCCTGGCACACTGCCGTGCACCTAGATATCATCCTCCTCCTCCCCTTCTTCCTTGCCTTTTCCCATGTTCAGACTGGGCTATCATTTTTTGTCAGCCTCTCAATCAGCCCTGGGGTGATTGCTTTCTGCTGACATTTGGTTTTGACTACGAAAATTAAGTGGATGCCCCTTGCATTCAACCTTTGCTTTTTCTTTAACAAAGGGAAATTTTAGGCTGGTATCCTTGCTGTAGTCCCCCAGCCAGACTAATATGACATACTTAGTTTTATTGAGCAATACGAGGGTCGGGGCTAAGCAGGCTAGGCTAGGGTCGAGGGTCGGGGCTAAACAGGCTAGGCTAGGGTCGAGGTCGGGGCTCAGTTGTGGGTTGTGGACTCTTGCCTACTCATTTTGAGAACGCCCATCGGGCTGCGGGCATAGGCGGGTTGTATTTTCGTTTTCCGTTACTGAAATCGGCGTCTTTTTTTCCTCTTTGGAAAAAAAATTCAAACTGGCGCAAAAATTCAAAAATGGCGATAAATGGAAAATTAAAAAAAATTGTGTTTTTGGAGTTGGACTTTTTGGCAGAAGAAGCGAGGGTCGGGGCTAAGCAGGCTAGGCTAGGGTCGAGGGTCGGGGCTAAACAGGCTAGGCTAGGGTCGAGGTCGGGGCTCAGTTGTGGACTCTTGCCTACTCATTTTGAGAACGTCCATCGGGCTGCGGGCATAGGCGGGTTACAGTATTTTCGTTTTCCGTTACTGAAATCGGCGTCTTTTTTTCCTCTTTGGACAAAAAATTTCAAACTGGCGCAAAAATTCAAAAATGGCGATAAATGAAAAATTAAAAAAAAAATTGTGTTTTTGGAGTTGACTTTTTACTTTTTGGCAGAAGAAGAAATGAAATAAATGAATTCTTTTTCGCAAAATGTTGTTTTCTGTTATCACCTATTAGCTACCTTTTGAAATTTGAACAATGATTGTGACTGAAGTGCTGTGTTATCTGATAAGATTTTCAAGCTGAAATTCGAGCAGGTACCTCTTCAAACCACAATGGACATCTTTGGAAATGAAACCCCCAAAGGGAAAACCAAGCAATAGATCAGTTGCGCTTACTTGGGTGATGTTTCAAAGTCATAGATCAGGAAAAATGAGGACCAACGGAATTTTTCTTTTTCTTCTAAGACTTCTAGATACTGAGATAAATCGATTTAAAAAATACCGGTAAATTGTGAACTTTGATGTCACGGCATACGCTCCCGTAGGCCATGACGACATAATTCATGACTCCCGCTTTGTTTGTGTGCAAGCGTTTCTGCGCATTTTGACATGGAATCTGACGTCACAAATCTTCGAACTTTTTCATTAGAACGGCAATTAAAAATTGAATTTTTTTGTTTTCTGTTATCACCTATTAGCTACCTTTTGAAATTTGAACAATGATTGTGACTGAAGTGCTGTGTTATCTGATAAGATTTTCAACCTGAAATTCGAGCAGGTACCTCTTCAAACCACAATGGACATCTTTGGAAATGAAACCCCCAAAGGGAAAACCAAACTTCCTTCCATACTGCGGCCAAGTGTGAATGATTTCACCAATCTGAAACGATACATTGTTGATAACAAATCAGTGAGAAATGCCCTGCATGAATACGGGGCACTCAAAATCATCCCACCAGACAATTGGGGGTACAAGTTCAACGAGAACATTTATGAGACAGTGTTCAACGGAAAAAATAACCTGTTAAGCTTGTTCAATGTAGAAGCATTTGATAAGCTTAGCTTCAAAAGATTTTACGATCTGTACTTGAAAGCGGAAGGATTATCCTTTAGTGATGCATGGGGAGTGGATTTGTCTACATGTGCGAGTGAATTTGGTGTTGATCTGTACAAGCTGTACAGAGTTCGGTATGGATTAAGTGGGAAATTGAGTAAGGAAGAAGCAATGAATCAGACTTGCTCAACACTTGGCATTGCTAGTGAGAAGAGAGATAAAGTGGAACAATTCATCGAGAAATATTTGGAAGGCTTTCAGCGGTTTCTTCTGTCTGACAACAAGGTGAGTTTTTTTGTCTCCTTGCCTTGGTGGCTTAGTGGTCATTGTCCTCCTGGGTTCAATCCCAGCAAAGATATCATTTTATCCTTGTTTATTTGAGAAATTGACCATATAAAAATAGGGCCCTTAGGACTTAGGTGGTAGAGTTAAACTGGGGTTTTTTTTGAAAAAAAAAAAAAAAAAAAAAAAAAAAAAAAAAAAAAAAAATCTTTGTGGACCCCAAGGCTTCTTGGCTTTAATTACTGAAGTCTTATTCCAAAACAGCTGCTCCATGAACAAAATACTGACTTACTTCTTATGTAGTTTCCAGCACTTCTTTGATACCTTCTATCCTAAATACTCTTCAAAACATTAAAAATATAATAATGTACTGTGTACTTGGTTCTTTCATCTTTTAAAATGTAAAAGAAGAGAGAAGATCCAGAAAAGTTAATGACATGAAACTTACATTAGAACGGAAAATAAAAATTGAATTTTCGACCTTTTACAGTTATTTCTTCGGAGTTTTGACCTCAGATTTGGATTCTTCCCAACTTTTTAAATAGGAATCGACCATTTTTTTATATATATAATTTTTACCCATTTGCAACTGCTCCATTCTCTACTAAATTTTCTTTTATTCGAATCTGTTCTATTCTATTCTGTTCTATTCAGGATCAGGAATCCAGTTCTCTGTTGGATCACTTTTGGCAAGTAGTTCAATATGGCGGCACGAAACATTCAGATATCAATGTCTATCACGCTCAGATTTCTACTAATTGGATATCTGGATTTGCATCGGGGGTGAGTGACACTGTCACTGATCAATCAGATTCTAGCATTTTTAACCAATCTCAGTAGAATAAATTTTAATTACAATAGTGCTTTAGCCAGCCTAGTTAGCTTGGTTGGTAGTGCGTCTGCCTTGTAAGCGCTGGGCCGCGGGTTGCCCTACCAGCAGAATACACACTCTCATTCAAATCAAAGTGGTCAAATAGATCAGATAAGCTGAGACTCATGTCACAACAGTATTGTAAACGTTCGGTGCAATTTACTCATGGCAAGGCAAGCAGTGATGAACAGCAGGACAAGAAATCATTGGGTGAGTTGCAACCCGTTGTTTACTTTCTATTAATGTATTTTTCATAAGTTTTGTCAAAATATTTAAAAATATATTTTCTACATTTCAGGTCTGAGAAAGCCAGGCCCAGGTCGAATACAGAAGGCCAAGTCACTGCCCAATACAAGCAATGAGGTTGTGGGAGTCCGGAGTACTCGTAGTATGATAAGACGGTTCAGTTCTCATGAAGCCGGGTCTAATGGAAATGGGGTGGACAATAAGAATGGAGAAAGAAAAGTTGAACGGGATTCACCAGAGATGAATTCTAATGGATCTGAGGTGAGCAGTGTCTCCAAAGTTGGTGATTTATTTGAAGTTGACCATTTTGTAACCTAGAAGATGATAAAGGAAGGAGAACAAAACTTCTCTTCCATCATCATCATTTTTTTTTTTTTTTTTTTTTTTTTTTTTTTTTTTTAA
>NW_007377813.1:47427-81016 GCF_000475195.1 Diaphorina citri | reverse complement strand
AATATGATTTTTTTTTTTTTTTTTTACAGAGGGGCCAAGAAGACCTGGTACATAGTGAGGGACAGCGCCCGACTTGGCACCCTGCTCAAAACCAAGGCCCCGGCCCTGTTCTCAAACCCCGCTCATACTACGGAACTATTGACCAGTGTTCCCCTACTTATTCATCCGGCTGATTTGCTATCTAGTGAAGTTCCATATGAGGTAAGAAGATTTTTTTCCAAGATTTTTGATTTGATGAAACATGCCTTGTTGCTAAATTGTAGAATCTCGGTTATTTCAACCTCCATTAAATCAACTCTCTATTATTTCAACTCCAAAATCAGTTCAAAATAGGGTATTTATAACCCAGTTTGTTCTTTTGTATCTAAATTTTGCCCCTTTTTTCATTGTTTTATACGGAATTTCAATTATTTCAACTTACTACCCTCGGTCCCAATTAGTTGAAATGATCGAGGTTCTACTGTAGTAAATTGATTTCATACTAGTTTTCGCAACTTTTTCCAGGTAATCGAGCAAAGTGAGGGAGAATTTGTGCTGTTCTCCCCTGGTTTGGTGAAATGCTACGTAGCTCATGGTGCCTGTATTAGCGAACAAACACTGCTACCTTTACCTCAATGGGTGAGTAAATGAAATGATTTTCTATTTTCCTTATCTTATAGGAGGGAAAGTAATATATTCGACAGAATTTTTGATGTTCAGTTTTTTCAATTAGCTCATGGTGCCTGTATTAGCGAACAAACACTGCTACCTTTACCTCAATGGGTGAGTAAATGAAATGATTTTCTATTTTCCTTATCCTATAGGAAGGAAAGTAATGTATTCGACAGAATTTTTGATGTTCAGTTTTTTCAATAGAGAGGTTCGACAGAGGGAACTGTAACTGCTAAGGTCTTATCGTCCGTCCTGTCTGTTTCAAAATCAACTGGATACGCGGTTTTGCTCCCACTCGGACCATACCTACCTCATTGGTGGGAGATATTACATACAGGACTTTAGTACAGCAAGCACTCGCTATGAAGCAGCACTATCGCCTAGCTCAGGTTAGTATTATGTTAAGGCGGTCTCTTCCTGATCCCTTATGTGCCGCGTCCACTTTAATTTAGGACTATTGCAATGCCCCGTTAGTATAGATATACAGCCATAACAGTAGGTATAAGATATTCAAATGTATAATAGTGAAGGATTCGACTCCGCCGGGAATCGAACCCGGACCTCCGGCATGCAAGCCTAGTGTGATACCCACTCGGCCACGGAGGTCGCTTTGTTTCTATTTATTCTGCCTTGTTTGCGCTAGGTCCTGGTTTCGATTCCCGCAAGGGGCGAACTTTATCCTTAACAGATAAGGTTCGTTCTCGGAACGGCTGGTTTTCTCCTATCCTGTCTTTCGCTTTTCGCTTTCGGGACGATAACACCTTAGCAGTTCCAGTTTCCTCTATTAAACCTCTTCAAAAAGTTTTTTTTTTTTTTTTTTTTTTTTTTGCTTCCCAGGCTCCAATTCTAAGCCGCTATTTTCATCGAACTCGGCACCCCGCCAACCAGCTCTCCCATGGCTACCTCTTCACTACTCTCACTAATTCTATCCTGTTCACCCTGCCTCTCAAACTGGCCAGTAGACTGTTCGCGTGTTATACCAAGTTCATGGAGATGCAAGCTACCGACTAGCTCCTACACCACAACTGGAATCGTGTGTTGAGGTTTTGAAACAGGTGCTGGATCAGCGGCAGGAGTGGAAGAACAAGGCGCTGGATCTGTTGGACAAAGAGTGAGTAACATACGAAACAGGTGTCAAACTCCAAGCACAGAGTTCGCCACCTGTTTGGTGGCAAACCAAAAAAATCTTCGAATTTTTATTCAACAAAATACGTTTTCAAATTTATTTATAAGCAATTTATGGGAGGTACGTACAGGAGATGATAGATTCATTGGAAACATTTGTTTTGCAACAGTCCGCAACAGTTGCGCAACTTTTAAGATAAAATCTAATACACTGCCTCGGTGGTGTAGTGGTCAAGGCGCTCAACAGC
The DNA here is from genome assembly GCF_000475195.1 of Diaphorina citri. Lineage (NCBI taxonomy): Eukaryota > Metazoa > Arthropoda > Insecta > Hemiptera > Psyllidae > Diaphorina > Diaphorina citri. The sequence continues at coordinate 78,992 of NW_007377813.1, read as the reverse complement.
CATAACAGTAGGTATAAGATATTCAAATGTATAATAGTGAAGGATTCGACTCCGCCGGGAATCGAACCCGGACCTCCGGCATGTAAGCCTAGTGTGATACCCACTCGGCCACGGAGGTCGCTTTGTTTCTATTTATCCTGCCTTGTAAGCACTAGGTCCTGGTTTCGATTCCCGCAAGTGGCGAACTTTATCCTAAACAGATAAGGTTCGTTCTCGGAACGGTTGGCTTTCTCTTATCCTGTCTTTCGCTTTTCGCTTTCGGGTCGATAACACCTTGGCAGTTTCAGTTTCCTCTATCAAACCTCTTCAAAAACACCTACTTATTGATTGATTTAATTTATTTCTATTTGTTTCTTGTTTCAGTGAGCCCAAAGTTCCATTGCCTATCCTGTCTTCCTTCTCTCTTCGATTTCGGGACGATAAGACCATAGCAGTTACAGTTCCCTCTGTCAAACCTCTGAAAAAAAAAATCGTCTTCAAAAAGACCCATTTATTGATTGATTTAATTTATTTCTATTTGTTTCAGTGAGCCCAAAGTTCCATTAGAAGACTGGGTAGCTGTAGTGGAGGAAGGCAAGACAATAGACGATTATGTTGAAATCAAGACCAAACTAAACGAACAGATAACTAAAGTTTAATGAGTGGATGCTGGATGCCCTTCGCACTCAACCTTTGGTATTTCTTTAGCAAGGGAAATTTCAGGCTGCCTTCCTCCATGTTTTAAGTCCCCCAGCCAGACTTCCATAAATAAATAATAGTAATGAAAGACAGATGTATTTTACCTGGTTTCTTGCGTATATCCTGCACTATAGTCACTGCTTCGGCGAACTGAGAGTACATCTTGAATCTTCGAGTTAAACTCTTTACTTGTTTCTCAATCTCTACAGTCGACATTGATATACTGGAATGGAAGAAAAAAAAAATATGAATTTAATTCAACTGGTAATAAAAGGTTGCTTAGGTAGGTCTGTCATCTCAAAATTCGGAAACAAAATAGAGATCTCTACTAGCTTTTATTTATAGGTTTGAATCGAACCCGCGGCCCAGCGCTTACAAGGCAGACGCACTACCAACTAAGCTAACTAGGCTGGCTATTATAATTAAAATTTATTCTACTGAGATTGGTTAAAAATGCTAAAATCTGATTGACCAGTGTCACTCACCCCCGATGCAAATCCAGATATCCAATTGGTAGAAATCTCAGCATGATAGACATTGATATCTGAATGTTTTGTGCCGCCATATTGAACTACTTGCCAAAAGTGATCCAACAGAGAACTGGATTCCTGATCCTGAATAGAATAGAATAGAACAGATTCGAATAAAAGAAAATTTAGTAGAGAATGGAGCAGTTGCAAATGGGTAAAAATTATAAAAAAATAGTCGATTCCTATGTCAAGAGTTGGGAAGAATCCAAATCTGAGGTCAAAACTCCGAAGAAATAACTGTAAAAGGTCGAAAATTCAATTTTTATTTTCCGTTCCAATGAAAGAGTCCAAATATGTGTGAGGTCAGACTGCCACCGAACGTTTACAATACTGTTGTGACATGAGTCTCAGCTTATCTGATCTATTTGACCACTTTGATTCACCGAACGTTTACAATACTGTTGTGACATGAGTCTCAGCTTATCTGATCTATTTGACCACTTTGATTTGAATGAGAGTGTGTATTCTACTGGTAGGGACAACGAGGAACGAGGTGTGCTTGACGAATGAAGAACTTTGATTAGGTCTATATGACGTGATAGGGCAGATGCTGAGTTTAAATCCTGTGGAAATAACAAAAATAAATAATGATAACGTGGTAAAGAAGCCCATAGGCATTAATTCCATCCTTTGTCAACCTTTATTTCTCTTTACTTGTTAGGTACCTATATTTGAAAATACATAATATCATTGTGAAAATACATAATATCCCTCCAGTGTTTACCTTTCACTCAGAAGTCTACTATTGAACATTTCAACAAAACTTTGTTCAGGCACTTATAATGATATTATGTATTTTCAAATATACCTAACAAGTAAAGAGAAACAAAGGTTGACAAAGGATGGAATTAATGCCCATGGGCTTCTTTACCACGTTCACGTTATCATTATTTATTTTTGTTATTTCCACAGGATTTAAACTCAGCATCTGCCCTATCACGTCATACAACATAATTCAGATAGATGATTTTTTCACCAAAAACGATTAAAAAAGGGAGATAGAGAGAGAGAGAGATAAATAGAGATAGAGAGAGAGAGAGAGAAAGATTTCCCAGTTACAGGTAGACTGCCGAAATTTTGCAGCACATTCACCCCCATATTTTTTTTTTTTTTTTTTTTTTTTTTTTTTTTTTACTTAAACCAACCTCTGTGGATAAAGTGGTTAGTGTGCAGGACTTGAGATTTGAAGTTCGGTGTTGGTTTCAAGTCAAACATAATGTGCTTTTTACATTGGTAATGTTGTCACTGGTTGCTAATTGATTAAAGTAGTTTTCAACCTCATGAGGCTGAGTGCACCCTGAACTTTTCTGTATTAAAAAGAAGACCCCCTGGTTAACTGAACCTGGCTTTTTTTTTTTTTTTTTTTTTTTTTTTTACTTAAACCAACCTCTGTGGATAAAGTGGTTAATGTGCAGGACTTGAGATTTGAAGTTTGGTGTTGGTTTGTCATGTCAAACATAATGCGCTTTTTACATTGGTAATGTTGTCACTGGTTGCTACTTGATTAACGTAGTTTTCAACCTCATGAGGCTGAGTGCACTTTTCTGTATTAAAAAAAAGAAGACCCCCTGGGTATCTGAACCTGAACCTCCAACATGCAAGTAATGTGTGGTACCCACTCAGCCACCAAGATTACCAGCTTTTAATAAATTACAATTTGAATTACCTAACTCGAGTAAGTGGTATAACTTAAAATTAACATTTTTGTCAATTGAGTTTGTAAGAAATAAAAATAAATAAAGTATCTTTATGAGAGAAAAAAAAAATATCCTATTTTTCCAGACCCAATTGTGTCGCCAGTGCAGGACCACGGACATCCCCCGCTCTCAACTTCGCCACTGTTCATCCTGTGATCTCTACTTCCATGCTGCCTGCTGCAACCCCGCACCCTCCGCCACTACTAAAATCCCTCTAGGAAAGGAACGTGGGGTTTTTAAAATCCCTCTGACTCCTCTGGTGAAACCAGAGACCGGGACTGATTTGAATAAACCTTCTTTGAAGAAAAGTAATGTTTCGGGCGCCGGGACTGATTTGAACAAATCTTCTTTGAAGAAAAGTAGTGTTTCAAGTTCTGAGACAGAGGCAAATAAATTGAAACAATCTGCTATGAATCAGGAAATTTTGGCCTCCGAGACTGATTCAAATAATCCTTCTCTGAAGAAAAGTAGTGTTTCGGACTTTTTTTAAAACCCCTCTGACTCCTCTGGTGAAACCAGAGACCGGGACTGATTTGAATAAACCTTCTTTGAAGAAAAGTAATGTTTCGGGCTCCAGGACTGATTCGAGCAAATCTTCCTTGAAGAAAAGTAGTGTTTCAAGTTCTGAGATGGAGGCAAATAAATTTGTGAAACAATCTGCTATGAATCAGGAAATTTCGGCCTCCGAGACTGATTCAAATAATCCTTCTCCGAAGAAAAGTAGCGTTTCGGACTTCGACACTGAGGCAAATAAATCTGTGAAACAATCTGCTGTGAAACAGGAAAGTTCGAGCTTCGAGACTGATTCCAATAAACTTTCTTTGAAGAAAAGTAGTGTTTCGGTCTCCGAGACTGATTTCAACAAATCTGCCAGGGTGGGGAAGTGAAAATAAAACACAAAAAAATCAAATGTTGATGCTCACATCAGTTACATCAGAATAAAAAACAGGCCTCGGACTTCGACACTGAGGCAAATAAATCTGTGAAACAATCTGCTGTGACACAGGAAAGTTCGAGCTTCGAGACTGATTCCAATAAACTTTCTTTGAAGACGGACTTCGACACTGAGGCAAATAAATCTGTGAAACAATCTGCTGTGACACAGGAAAGTTCGAGCTTCGAGACTGATTCCAATAAACTGTCTTTGAAGAAAAGTAGTGTTTCGGACTCCGGGACTGATTTCAACAAATCCTCTAAACAAAGTAGTGTTTCGAACTCCGGGACTGAGCCAAATAAATCTGGGAAGCAATCTGCCGTTTCTACCTTCGGCACTAGTTCCAATGGAACTCTAAAGAACCAACTCACTGGTACAAATTCATCCTCAGTTGAAAAACAGGGTGTTTTACCCTCCGGGACTGACGAAAATAAACCTCTGAAGCAAAGTGTTTTGGGCGTCGACACTGATTCAAATGGAGACTCAGTAAAACCAGAGACCGGCACTGATTCAAAAGGATCCTCAGTAAAGCCAGATATTTCGGGGTCCAGCTCTAGTTCAACCTCTACAGTTTCGGGAGCCACCACTGATGGGAATGACTTAGTGAAGCAAGTGGCTGGGAATGGATCAAGTGGAGCCCCAGTGGTTAAGAAACCCTCCGGCCCTGGTTTACATAGGGCGGCGTTGAAGAGAAGTAACTCGGCAGGTTCTCAGAAGAAATCCAGGTGAGTTTTTTTTTTTTTTTTCTCTCCGTCTGCCTGTTTGTTTGTGTCTTTATTTTCGTTTTGTTTATTATTATTATTAGTCTGGCCTGGGTACTTTGAACAGGGAGCAAACCAGCCTAAAATTTCCCTTTGCTAAAGAAATAACAAAGGTTGAGTGCGAAGGGTATCCGCTCGTAAAATTTTCGTAGACAAAATCAAATGTCAGCCAAAAGCAATCGTTATTTCAGTGATCATTTCCCGATTTAATTTTCAATGAATGATTGCCAGCCTGGTTAGATTGGTTGGTAGCGCGTCTGCCTTGTAAGAGCTAGGTCGCAAGTTCGATTGCCGCCCGGAGTGGATTATATCCTGAACGGATAAGGTTCGTTCTCGGAACGGCTGGCTTTCTCCTATCCTGTCTTCCATCTTTCATTTCGGGACTATAAAACCTTAGCAGTTACAGTTCCTTCTATCAAACCTCTTGGGGGGAAAAAAAAATAATAATCATGGACTATTTTCCAATTCAATATTTAATAAAACAATTTGATTTTGATTTCAGTTCATCAGAATCGTCGCCCCAGTGGCAATGTCCTGTCGTCCGAAGAGAGAAGGAAGACAGGATAGGAGAAAGCCAGCCGTTCCGAGAACGAACCTTATCTGTTTAGGATAAACTTTCGCCCGGACGGGAATCGAACCCGTAACCTAGCGCTTATAAGGTAGATATGCGTTACCGTCTAACTCTAATCTAACTAGGCTGGCTTTTTGCCTCTTTGTTGTTCTGTTTTGATAAAAAATAGTAGGCAGGTAGGCAGATGTTTTTATTTATTTACAAGCACACTAAACAAAGAGCTGAATCCTCCTCGTCTAAAACTTCAGCTGAATAGCTAAAGTTTGTGTCTGGAAAAGTATCTTACAAGTGTAATAGCCAATGGAAAAGCAGAATTTTGAATTTGGACGAATCATATCGAAATATGGAATTGTAAATACTTTTCCATACTTTGGTGATTTAGGGCACATGTAGTACCTATAGATTTGGCAACTCTGTACTTGGAGACAGTTTTTTTTAATCAGACAACGTAATAGAATATAGAAAATGAAAACAATACATCAAATGAAATAGCTCATCCCTCTTCTGTTGTCTTTTTCCATCTCTTTTCTCTCTCTACCTCTCCCCATCCATTCTTCTCTCTTTTCCTCCCTCCCTTCCATTCATCTAGATCCTGTCTCCCCTCCCTATCCATTTTCCTCTGCCACTCTTTCATCCATTTCTCTCTATGCAGTGGTCTCTCCCTCTCTCTTCACTGGTTGTCCTTCTCTTCCTTCATTCTTTCTCTATCCTCCTTCTTCCCCTATCTCCTTCCTACCTTCCTTTCTCTCTTTATCTCTCTCTCCACTGCAAAGTGAGGGGTTCCTCTGCAGTCTCTCTTTCTCTCTCCCTCTCCAGTGGTAGATATTTCCCTTTCTCCCTCCAAGCTCTCTCTTCCTCCAATATACCCCTCCCTCTGCAGTTGTCTTTCTCTCCATTTAATTCCAATTCCAACATGTGTGTGCTCAATTGACCAAAAACTAACAAGCTACACATATAGTACATACATACATACATTACTATTACTACATAGCTAGGGTAGGTACATACATATGTACATAGGTAGGTAATTTATTTACTTTTCCACGGGAAGAAATAAAAAATCATCCCATAAATAAAATGAACCAGTCAACCGTTGCTGCAATGGTTCTGTCCTTCCTATAGGAGAGGAGGGGAGAGGGGGTAGGATAGGAGAGGTAGTTTGGAAGGAGGGGAAAGGGAGGGAGTAGTTGGGAGGGAGGAGAGTTAGAGAAGAGGGGAGGGAGAAAGGAAGAGAGAAAGAAAGGGAGGGAGGGGGAGCTAATATTTCAGCAGCTTTAACAACATTTCCTCCTCCCTGTCAACCAAAACGTTACGGACCCCTTCTGGACTTTTGACCAATGAGGGGGGTTCCTATCCTACACTTGTAGTACCTGCACCGAATTTTGGACACGAAATTTGTCGATCGCTTGTAAATTTGACTATAGTAGTTCCTCATAAAAGTAAAAATTGCTCTCTTGTCGTTAAAGACAGAAGAAGAACTCCACCAAATTTCAAGCTAAGTAATCGAAAATAGGAAAGTGCCCCATAAAATGATTTTAACCAAATCCGCAATAAACAAAGAAATCTCAAGTTTAGCCAATGAAAAATCATACAAAAAAAGGGAAAAAATACAAACACTTTTTATAAAACTCACGAAAAGAAAAAAACTAGCACAATTCACCAGTTGAATATTTGAGTTGTTTTTGGCAAATCCATGATTTTCAGGACACACGGTATTTGTGTGTGGTATTTCGGGATCCTAACTAAATATTTACTTTAAATCTCGATTGTTTTATAAGTAAGCAGAGTCCGAAAATGATTTCGCTTCAATCCCTTATCCCTATCGCACTATACCTCGTGAATTTCATCCCAAGATTTCTTCTCAGACGACTCCAATACCAAACTCTACTACTAACCAATCTCAGTGGTGCAGTTGTTAACGCGTTGGACTTTGGATCTGGAGGTTGGTGGTTCGAGTCCAAGTCAAGTCATAAAATTTATCTAGGTGTAATAATCGGGGAACGCGATATTTGTGACAAGCATTTAAATATGCTTAGCATAATTAAAAATTCTTCCTTCCTCGACTACTAACCGTTTGCGATTAACTAAATACCCACTTGTGGTTCAGTATATTAGTTGGGTACTAAATAGCTAAATACCTATACTTGTGGTTCAGTAAATTGTAGACCTCACTTGTCGAACGGATTTTATTCTACTCAATAAGCCAGCGTAGTTAGCTTGGTTGGTAGTGCGTCTGCCTTGTAAGCGCTGGGCCGCGGGTTGGATTCCCGTCCGGGGCGGATTTTATCCTGATGGGATAATGTTCGTTCTCGGAACGGCTGGCTTTCTCCTATCCTGTCTTCCTTCTCTCTTCGATTTTCGGAACAATAAGACCATAGCAGTTACAGTTCCCTCTGTCAAACCTCATAAAAAAAGTGCTTATTTATACTGCTCGCATACGATTGAAAAGCCCCTTTACTCCAGCAGTAGGCTACTACTATTATTGTGGTCAAATTCTCAAACTCAATTTTTTTGATTAGATTTTTTTTTTTTTTTTTTTTTTTTTTTTTTTTTTAATAAGGTGTTTCCCCCCCGCCGTTTTTATTTCGTAGCAATGAAACAACTGCTACATTAGACGCATGTGGCCTGTGTCGTAGTATGCCCATCCCGTAGCATGCCTCTCATCAGATGGGCGAGAAGAGACACAATACTTCCCATATTGAGGATAAAATTATATTGAGGATAAAATTCCATACCTCGGCTAGGATTGAACCCACGCCCTCCTGTTTACCAGGCGAGCGTCTTGACCACCACACCACCGAGGCAGGTCATCAGACGCATGTGGCCTGTGTCGTAGCATGCCCATCCCGCAGTATGCCTCTCATCAGATGGGCGAGAAGAGACACAATACTTCCCATATTGAGGATAAAATTCCATACCTCGGCTGGGATTGAACCCACGCCCTCCTGTTTACCAGGCGAGCGTCTCGACCACTACACCACCAAGGCAGGTTTTTACCTCTTGCGCACAACAATTTCTTTTTCTTTAATTATTTACAAACTTGTTTTGTTTTTCTTCTCCATACAGTGTACACCAGGCATAGATCCCGACTGTCCTATTCAGGGTGACCTGAAAATAGTTCAAACCAGTACTGTCACTATGGACAGTGTTTATAGTTCTCTCGGATTCACCCAGGAACAATATCAAGCTCCTAGTCTGCATTATATACACAAGTAAGTGAAGCAACGTCTAGCATGGTTACTATCTGGACCGGTGACTGTCGCAATAAAACGCGTAGTGTTACCAGGAAATTGTTTTCATTGGGAACTGAAAGTAGAATGAGATTTAGTTTTATTTATACTATAAGTTTACATTTATTGCTTAAAAACGACCCTGATTCCATTGATGTCCTGATGCGTTTCCTAAAGAGGAACAACTTCCTGAAAGAACTCTAGGTCACCTTATTTATTTGCCGCAAATGGCCTATGTAGCTTGTGTAAAAAAAAAAAATAAAAAAAAATACAAATTGTGAAATTTTTTAAATTTTAAATTGTGTAAAAATAAAATAAAAAATAAAATATGGAGTCTTGGACCCCCTTTGGTTTGTGTTTACTAAACAAACAAATGGCCGCTCATTTGCTTATCAAAAACTCAGGACTGTTTCAGGGGAAGAAACCTCAGATAACTCAGATTTGCCTCTTATGAACTTGAAAATTTGCTAAAATGGTCAGAAATCGGTGTAAAAAAATTTACAGAAATCGGTACTGTTTAAATATTAGGAAAGGCACAGAAGCTATTAGAAAGGCGGGATTTTGTGGTTCATTTGGTCGAGAGATTTTATCTACACTGTTTTGATCTGGCAGTTTCACCACACCCCCTCCTATGTACACTTTGAAAGGCTTTGGTACTAGCTCAGAAGCCATGACATTGAAAAGTTGCTACCAAAAGGAGCTGTCATAAATGAGTAACCAGTGTTATCATAGGGTTAGGTTTAACTTTTTTTTTTTTTTTTTTAAACCAAAAATGGTTTGTTAATTTCAGAATGATGTTGACGAGAACAACGGTGAGGAAGAGGAGTATGAAGTCGAGAAGATCATTCATCATCGTAAATTCAGCAACGGGTCTGTTGAATATTTGATTCGTTGGAAGGGATATGGCGCCGATGACGACACTTGGGAAAAGGAGGCAAATCTGGCAAGCAGTGCACAACTTATCAAGGAGTATAAAGAAATGATCAGGGTAAGTTTCTGTTAGATTAAGGGACATACTACAGGATGGGCATGCTACGACACAGAATATGCGATGTAGCTAACGTAGCATCAGTTGTTTCATTGCTGCGAAACAAAATCGGCGGTGAAACACTGTGCGTTTCCACTCACTCGGCATTTGCCGATCGGCACCATAAGGCCAGCCACTCACTATCAGGTAGACCTGATCAGGTCTACCTGATAGTGAATGGCTGGCCTTATGGTGCCGATCGGCAAATGCCGAGTGAGTGGAAACGCACAGTGTTTCACCGCCGATTTTGTTTCGCAGCAATGAAACAACTGATGCTACGTTAGCTACATCGCATATTCTGTGTCGTAGCATGCCCATCCTGTAGTATGTCCCTCATCCGATGAGTAACTCGTATCTATACTGTCATCAGGAAGCTAACCAGAGGACCCAGAGGTCCCTCAAGTTACATAAAATTACATTGTGACCAATAATAATATTGTGAGTGTAGCCTGTAGCAAGTTATAGCCTATAGTTGTAGCAAGGTACAAGTGACTGGAAATAGAATTGTAAGTGCACTCAAGCGTGGATTTTGACTGAGCACCCAATCTAAATCGTAGATATATGTAGATACCTAAATAGGTACTAGGTACTTTTTCCCACGGTGGACACTCAGGATACTGGGAGAAAAAAATCAAAATAAACATGAGTAACGCTTGGCTGATTGACACTTTTTTGCCTCTCACTCTGGAGGTCCCGAGTTCGAAGTTTTTCGGCTCAGTCCTTAGTTTCGTAAGGACAAGTGAGAGTGAGTAGCTACATATTTTAATCGCGTAGCAACCACTGGTGACATTACCAGTGTAAAAAGATTGATGATGAATGAGAATTCATAGTAAAGGAAGCACTTTACCATAAATAATTAATGATTTCATTCATTTTTTCATTCAATATTTAAAATGATTAAGGGATGGCCTAAAATTGGACACTAATGATCCCCAACGGGAGGCAACGAATTCACTCCCATTGACCTTTTCCTACTCTAGTTCACTCCGGCTCGTGGAAGAGTTCCCCAATATTAACGCCCTCGATTATTTCAACCCCAAAATAGGATATTTATGAACCATTTTGTTCTTTTGTATCTAAATTTTGCCCCTTTTTTCATTGTTTTATACGGAATTTCAATTATTTCAACTTACTACCCTCGGTCCCAATTAGTTGAAAAGATCGAGGTTCTATTGTAGTAAATTGATTTCATACTAGTTTTCGTAACTTTTTCCAGGTAATCGAGCAAAGTGAGGGAGAGTTTGTGCTATTCTCTCCCGGCCTGGTGAAATGCTACGTAGCTCATGGTGCCTGTATTAGCGAACAAACACTGCTACCTTTACCTCAATGGGTGAGTAAATGAAATGATTTTCTATTTTCCTTATCTTATAGGAGGGAAAGTAAAGTATTCGACAGAATTTTTGATGTTCAGTTTTTTCAATAGAGGTTTGACAGAGGGAACTGTAACTGCTAAGGTCTTATCGTCCCGAAATCGAAGAGAGAAGGAAGACAGGATAGGAGAAAGCCAGCCGTTCCGAGAACGAACCTTATCTGTTTGGGATAAAGTTCACCCCGGGCGGGAATCGAACCCGTAACCTAGCGCTTATAAGGTAGATATGCGTTACCCTCTAACTCTTATCTAACTAGGCTGGCTTTTTGCCTCTTTGTTGTTCTGTTTTGATGAAAAATAGTAGGCAGGTAGGCAGATGTTTTTATTTATTTACAAGCACACTAAACAAAGAGCTGAATCCTCCTCGTCTAAAACTTCAGCTGAATAGCTAAAGTTTGTGTCTGGAAAAGTATCTTACAAGTGTAATAGCCAATGGAAAAGCAGAATTTTGAATTTGGACGAATCATATCGAAATATGGAATTGTAAATACTTTTCCATACTTTGGTGATTTAGGGCACCGGTAGTGTTGAGAGATTGGACATGTCCACATTGTCCATGGATATTTGTTTTCAGGTATCATTTGATCTATTTTTTTTTTTTTGCTTCCCAGGCTCCAATTCTAAGCCGCTACTTTCATCGAACCCGGCACCCCGCCAACCAGCTCTCCCATGGCTACCTCCTCACTACTCTCACTAATTCTACCTTGTTCACCCTGCCTCTCAAACTGGCCAGTAGATTGTTCGCGTGTTATACGAAATTCATGGAGGTTCAGGTTAAGAAGAGGAAGGACTTGATAGCAAGTGGAGCTACTGTAGAGGTACGTACAGGAGATGATAGATTCATTGGAAACATTTGTTTTGCAACAGTCCGCAACAGTTGCGCAACTTTTAAGATAAAATCTAGTACACTGCCTCGGTGGTGTAGTGGTCAAGGCGCTCGCCTGGTAAACAGGAGGGCGTGGGACCGTGGGTTCATAGGCTGACGAAAAACACCGACCCCGTCTGTACACGGGAAAAGGTGAGGATTAGGAAGAAGATTTTTTCAAATATTTTCCTGACAATCTGATATGGGCTTCTTTGGTGATTGTAATTTTGGTAGTTGGCTTTATTTGGTCTGCACCATCCGTCGGCCAATAAAAGCTTACGAACCTTACAATAGAAATTTAACACATTTTCTGTTGTGCTGTTACAGAAGGCAGATTCCACCAGCCTGTAAAGGGACTTTTCAGTCCTATGCGAGCAGTATAAATAAGCACTATTACTAGTACACACTAAAAGACAAAAATGTTTCAGAAATAAGTCTGGGGTCCTTTAAACAGGGAATATACCGGCTTGAACTTTCCCTTCCTAAAGAAATAGGAAAGGTTGAGTGCGAAGGGCATTCACTCGTAAATTATTTGTTGCCATAACCAAATGTCAGCCCAAAGCAATCACTCCAGGGCTGATTGAAAGGCTGACGAAAAACGCCGACCCTGTCTAAACACGGGAAAGGGCGAGGATTAAGAAGAAGATTTTTTCAAATATTTTCCTGACGATTTGATATGGGCTTCTTTGGTGATTGTGATTTTGGTAGTTTGCTTTATTTGGTCTGCACCATCCGTCGGCCAATAAAAGCTACGAACCTTACAATAGAAATTTGACAAATTTTCTGTTGTGTTGTTACAGAAGGCAGATTCCACCAGCCAAATTTTCCAAGATGCCCGCTGTTCTGTATGTCATCAGAAATTCTATCTAACTGCTCTAGAGAGAGACTCCACTCTCTACTGTATTCAACATGTACCCCGGTGTACTCATGAAGAAAAAGAAGAGAAGACTGGAATTAAAATATAGTGAGTACTTCTCCACTTTGGTCAAAAATGCCCGAAGGAATTTTGAATATTTATACAAAGTGCATAAAGAACAGAGGAGAGAGACTCCACTCTCTACTGTATTCAACATGTACCCCGGTGTACTCATGAAGAAAAAGAAGAGAAGACTGGAATTAAAATATAGTAAGTATTTCTCTCCTTTGGTCAAAAATGCCCGAAGGAATTTTGAATATTTAGACAAAGTGCATAAAGAACAGACCAGCCTTGTCATCTTTGAGGGTAGCGCGTTTACCTTGTAAGCCTTGTCATCTTTGAGGGTACGCTAGGTCGCGGATTTTATCCTAAACAGATAAGTGTTTACCTTGTAAGCCTTGTCATCTTTGAGGGTACGCTAGGTCGCGGATTTTATCCTAAACAGATAAGTTTCGTTCTCGGAACGGCTGACTTTCTCCTATCCTGTCTTCCTTCTCTCTTCGCTTTCGGGACGATAAGACTTTAGCAGTTACAGTTCCCTCTATCAACAAACCTATTAAATAAAAGCTAGTAGAGATCTCTATTTTGTTTCCGAATTTTGAGATGACAGACCTACCTAAGCAACCTTTTATTACCAGTTGAATTAAATTCATATTTTTTTTTCTTCCATTCCAGTATATCAATGTCGACTGTAGAGATGGAGAAACAAGTAAAGAGTTTAACTCGAAGATTCAAGATGTACTCTCAGTTTGCCCAAGCAGTGACTATGTTGCAGGATATACGCAAGAAACCAGGTAATACATATTTACCTTTTATTATTAGGTATTTTTTCTACTACATAGGTATTTAATATTTATGAATAAAAAATTCATTAAAATATCTCCCCTGTGATAGAGACCCTAGGATGCATGCAGCGTTTCTCCTCCCTGGATATACAGACCAATCTTACAGTTTAGAGCAAGTAAATGCAACCACAAAAAAAAAAAAAAAAAAAAAAAAAAAAAAAAAAATCAAAATCGGTCCAGCCATTTTCTCGTGAAAAGAGGACTAAATCAGGTCTATTAGCGTAACAGACAGACATACAGAAATTTTTCTAACGTGATTTTTGAGATCCTCGGTACATAAGGATAACTCCAAATTTCCACAATTCTAAGCAGAGAGCTAAGCATTCTACAGAGAAATCTACATTATTTTAGATTATTATTTCATGTTTTCTTTTTTTTAAATATACTTAAAAATTCCATTTTCTCTCGTTTTGCAGATGCATCAGATCTCAAAGACCTTCTAAACACAGCTAGAGAACACAAGTTCTTGGACAATATCTACTATGAACATTTAGTAAGCAGTGAGAAATGCCTACACGAGTTTGAAACTAAATTCCTAAATGCTGAGTAAGTAATAAAATTTCCCTCATCAAACGTTCCTGACAGCAACTTTAGGATGCCTTGTAAGCAAAAGTTGTGCTCATAAATACTCAAATTTGTACTCATTTTTTTTTTTTTTTACTTTTTTAAAAGATGAGTGTTTCACCGCCGTTTTTATTTCGTTGCAATGGAACAGCTGCTACATTAGACGCATGTGGTCTGTGTCGTAGCATGCCCATCCCGTAGTATGCTTCTCATCAGATGGGCGAGAAGGAAATGTTTGAAAATGATGGGTGATGTTTTCAAGTGCAAATATTTCAACGGGTTACTTTCTGGTGTTTTCGTGTTGACCCAGCACCTAAATGGGAGGTATTGTGTCTCTTGTCGGCCATCTGATGAGGGACATACTACGGGATGGGCATGCTACGACACAGACCACAGGAGTCTAATGTAGCAGTTGTTTCATTTGCCAGGAAATAAAAACGGCTGGCAGTGAAACACTCAGCTTTTTTTTTACCATCGAATTTTAATTATATTCTAGTGTGAATCAACTCACTATTCCTCAACTCTTAGACCTACGTCTTATAGTGGAAGCTATAAACTTCCTATACTACCTGGGAAATTTCGTCTATATTCTATTCTATTCACATTTTATGCAAATTCTATTCACATTCTATGCAAATTATATTAACATTCTATGAGAATTCTATTCATATTCTATTCACATTCTATTCATATTCTATGCAAATTCTATTCACATTTTATGAAAATTTTATTCATATTCTATGCAAATTCTATTCACATTCTATTCATATTCTATTCGCATTCTATTCACATTCTATGAAAATTCTATTTATATTCTATTCTATTTCAGTGTGAATCAACTCACTATTCCTCAACTCCTGGACCTGCGTCTTATAGTGGAAGCCACAGACTTCCTGCTACCTGGGGAATCTCGTCGGTATGGAATTTTATCCTCATATAATTTGAGAATTTGACCACAATAATAGTAGCAGCCTACTGCTGGAGTAAAGGGACAAAACGAACAGATAACTAAAGCGAGAGAGTTTGAAACTGTGGCTAAATCCATAGTCATCTATGATATGATGGTAGGTCAAATAGATTCGCCGAATTCCCCTAGGAGAATTCTTGTAATCGATTTAAAAAATACTGGTAAATCGTGAACTTTGACGTCACGGCATACGCTCCCGTAGGTGATGACGTCACATCATAAACGAACAGATAACTAAAGCGAGAGAGTTTGAAACTGTGGCTAAATCCATAGTCATCTATGATATGATGGTAGGTCAAATAGATTCGTCGCATTTCTCTAGGGATTCTTGTCTGAATACCGTTGCGCCAAATGGAGATATGTACGTATATATCAGCATTATTTTTTCTATTGGCTAAAAATTCCGTTCTTTGCAGCAACAACTTTTTTTTTCTTTAATGATATGTAGGTCTGTAACCAAAACGAAAATTGAAAAAATTAAGTTTGATCAATTGTGAGGCTCAATTCCGTTATTTGCAGCAACAACTTAAAAAAAAAAAAAAAAAATGATATGTAGGTCTGTAACCAAAAATTGAAAAAAATAAGTTTGAATTGTGAGGCTCATACCATCAAAGCAATCTTGGCGCAACGTTTTACATCCGAGGTTTTTGATGGGGATTTCACTATTTTTTTATTTTCACGGTGTGTTTATGTACTGGGCTGAGATAGGCCATTCTCGGCCTTTCTTGGCGTGTGGAAAATGATGTGGTAACTTAACACAGAGCCTTCATGAGCTTGTAAACTTGTAAAGTTGGCGGGAGATTCGAAATTTTGATTTTTTTTTTCCGCAACGCGTACAATCTGAATTCATTTTTTACTTTTTATCTCTAGTTTGCACGTTTATAGATAGATAGATAGATAGATAGATAGAAACAATATCCTATCTCACCTCGTCCGAGCTCATCTCAGCCCTGTACATAAACACAGCCTCAAGGGATGAGTTTTTCCCTCAAGAGGATTGATAGAGTTGTTCTCTGCTGTTGTTTAGTAGTAGCCTACTGCTGGAGTAAAGGGACTTTTTAGTCCTATGCGAGCAGTATAAATAAGCACTATTATTATTATTATTATTATTATTTATCCACTTGAGATATCCATGTGCGGTTCAGGACGAGCCGATTAAACATGGCTAGAGACCGTCACCCTGCTGTATGGCTGATTATTTTGTCAACACCTTGTGACAATATATAAAGCCGCTACAACAACAACAACAACAACAACAACAACAACAACAACAACAACAACAACAATATTCATCTTCCAATTTTTCCACGGATGGCCTTGTAGCGTGTAAATACATACAAAAGTATCCAATTATCCACCTTCTTCTTCCAATATTTCATTTTTTTTTTAATATATAAATCAAACGAGATTTTAAAGTTTGAACACATGTGTCTATACTTGACCTATGAAATATACAAGACCTTGTTTAGACTGCGGGAGTAAACGAACTTTTCAATCTCATTCTGGCAGTATAAACAGTGTATGTTCTATTCTATTTTGTTTCGTTCTAATCTATTTTCAGGTGGTACGGAAGGGATTGAAGACATGGTCGGACCAAATGAAACTTACGAAGAGTCTAAAAAGTGTGTTTTGATTTTTGTAAAACAAAAATTCCATTTTCTCTCGTTTTGCAGATGCATCAGATCTCAAAGACCTTCTAAACACGGCTAGAGAACACAAGTTCTTGGACAACATCTACTATGAACATCTAGTAAGCAGTGAGAAATGCCTGCACGAGTTTGAATCCAAATTCCTAAATGCTGAGTAAGTAATCGATTTTCCTTCTGGCTTTCCTGACAGACCTTACCTTGCCTTGTAAGCAAAAGTTGTATTCGTAAATACTAAAATGTGTACTCATTTTTTGATTGCAAAGTTTCAACGGATTACTTTCTGGTGTTCTTGTGTTGACCCAGCACCTCAATGGGAAGTATTGTGTCTCTTCTCGCCCATGATAATGGACATACTACGGGATAGGCATGCTACGACACAAAACTTACGAGTCTGTTTTAACAGTGTTGTTTCATTGCTTCGAAATAAAAATGGCCGGCATTGAAATACTCAGCTTTTTAACAATTTTTTAAACATCCAATTTCCATTTTTAAGTATTGCAGTGTGAATCAACTAACAATACCTCAGCTCCTAGGCCTCCGTCTCATAGTAGAAGCCACAGACTTCCTGCTACCTGGAGAATACCGTCCATATTCTATTCTATTCAAATTCTATTCGCATTCTATTCACATTCTATGCAAATTCTATTTATATTCTATTCTATTTCAGTGTGAATCAACTCACTATTCCTCAACTCCTGGACCTACGTCTAATAGTGGAAGCCACAGACTTCCTACTACCTGGAGAATCTCGTCTATACACCCTACTCCGATCCGATGATGAACCTAGGGCCCTGCTCAAACTGTATAACGCAGGTATACTCAGTGTATCCCAGCTCAGGAGGCGAGTGGAGGTGTTGCCCCCGGCAAACCCGGTCAATAGGGACACCATGGAGGCGCTTGCTAATGTGAGTAGATTTCTTGTTGATTATTATTATCATTATCACTATTCTTCTTCTTCCTCTTCGTCTTTTCCCGTGTTCTGAAAGAATAACACTAGGTTCACACTGCACAGTAAAAAAACTGCGACTTTTTTTACTGTTGTACAGTAAAAAACTGTTCCGTTCCGTTGAGTTTACACTAGGCAGTAAAAAAACGTCCCGTTCAGTTGATTACCACTTGAAACAGAAAAAAAAAGTTTCAGAGACGGACAACGTTCAGAGCGTTCAAGTGTGAACACGCTCATTCAATTACAAGCGCCACTGAATCATCAACGGTTTTTTACTGTTGAACGGCAGAATAGATTCTAGTGACAAGAGGACAAGGTCTCAGGATATTAATGCGGTGCTGAGTGAAATATTGTCACGGGATAAGCGAGATATATTGAGACAGGAATACCAGGTAATATGCTTCTTACTTTTGGTGTCAATATGAAGTAAAAACTTGACTTTTTCTTTGAAAGAGAAAAAAATAAATAAATGAAATAAAGAAATTAAAGGAAGAAATATATGTACTACATCAAAAATAAAGGAAAAGACAGAAAATACAAATTACTGTTCGACGGTTTTTTACTGTTGGACAGTAAACGTTGGTTAATGTGAACACATCAATTTAAATGCATGCGCCACTTCAAAAATAAAATCTGTCCCAGTAAAAAAACGGGATAGTAAAAAAAAGTCGCAGTAAAAAACTGTGCAGTGTGAACCTAGTGTAAGATTTGGGGAATAAGAGCTCGTTCACACTGCGTACTATCAGATTTTTTTCTGGTCCGTTTTTTTTTCTGACACGCAATACATTTTAAATGAGAGCGTTCACACTACAGTCGTTTTCCGGAAACGGTAAAAAAAAACGTCCCGGTAGATTTCAAGATCAGATTTTGTCTCTGGAAACTGAGTCTAAGTTTGTTGTTGTGGAGTGACCTCTATTGTTACCTTTATCAATCTTCTTCTTCTTCGCCTTTTCCCGTGTTTAGACGGGGTCAGCGCTTTTCATCAGCCTCTCAATCAGCCCTAGCTCTGGTGATTGCTTTGGGCTGACATTTGGTTTTGTCTACAAGAATTTTACGAGTGAACGCACTTCGCACTCAAACTTTGCTATTTCTTTAGCAAGGGAAATTCCAGGCTTATATTCTTCCTGTAGTCCCCCAGCCAGACTAAGCTGGTCTTCTCCCTGTTTAAAAGTCCCCCCAGCCAGACTAAGCTGGTCTTCTCCCTGTTTTAAAGTCCCCCAGCCGGACAAATAATTTGAGATTTGATTATGTACACTGTTTTCAGGCTATCAAAGTGGGTCTTATTCTAGAGCAAATCATACAATCAGTACAGCGTATACACACATGTAATGAGGAGAGGATAGAAGAATTAATAGACCAGAGCTACCGACTAGCTCCTACACCTCAACTGGAATCGTGTGTTGAGGTTTTAAAACAGGTGCTGGATCAGCGGCAGGAGTGGAAGAACAAGGCGCTGGACCTGTTGGACAAAGAGTGAGTAACATGTGAAACAGGTATCAAACTCCAAGCACAGAGTTCGCCACCTGTTTGGTGGCAAACCAAAAAAATCTTCGAATTTTTATTCAACAAAATAATATGTTTTCGAATTTATTTATAAGCAATTTATGAACAGCCATAACAGTAGGTATAAGATATTCAAATGTATAATAGTGAAGGATTCGACTCCGCCGGGAATCGAACCCGGACCTCCGGCATGCAAGCCTAGTGTGATACCCA
This sequence comes from Diaphorina citri, assembly GCF_000475195.1. Classification (NCBI taxonomy): domain Eukaryota; kingdom Metazoa; phylum Arthropoda; class Insecta; order Hemiptera; family Psyllidae; genus Diaphorina; species Diaphorina citri. The sequence goes on along the minus strand of NW_007377813.1, from coordinate 59,727 downwards.
CTCGGCCACGGAGGTCGCTTTGTTTCTATTTATTCTGCCTTGTTTGCGCTAGGTCCTGGTTTCGATTCCCGCAAGGGGCGAACTTTATCCTTAACAGATAAGGTTCGTTCTCGGAACGGCTGGTTTTCTCCTATCCTGTCTTTCGCTTTTCGCTTTCGGGACGATAACACCTTAGCAGTTCCAGTTTCCTCTATTAAACCTCTTCAAAAACCAGCCTAGTTAGCTTAGTTGGTAGTGCGTCTGCCTTGTAAGCGCTAGGCCACGGGTTCGATTCCCGCCCGGGGCGGATTTTATCCTGATGGGATAATGTTCGTTCTCGGAACGGCTGGCTTTCTCCTATCCTGTCTTCCTTCTCTCTTCGATTTCGGGACGATAAGACCATAGCAGTTAAAGTTCCCTCTGTCAAACCTCTTAAAAAAAAAAAAAAAAAAGAAATCCCTCTTCAAAAGACCCATTTCATTTATGATGATTTAATTTAGGTTTCTTTTTGTTGGTTTTCGACATCTGTTTCGACCGTCGCTCCGCGCTTTCGAGTGAGCAAAGTTCCATTAGAAGACTGGGTAGCTGTAGTGGAGGAAGGCAAGACAATAGACGATTATGTTGAAATCAAGACCAAACTAAACGAACAGATAACTAAAGCGAGAGAGTTTGAAACTGTGGCTAAATCCATAGTCATCTATGATATGATGGTAGGTCAAATAGATTCGCCGAATTCCCCTAGGAATTCTTGTCTGAATACCGTTGCGCCAAATGGAGATATGTACGTATATATCAGCATTATTTTTTCTATTGGCTAAAAATTCCGTTCTTTGCAGCAACAACTTTTTTTTTCTTTAATGATATGTAGGTCTGTAACCAAAACGAAAATTGAAAAAATTAAGTTTGATCAATTGTGAGGCTCAAGGCTCATACCATTTTTTTTTTTAACATATACATCTCGTTATTTCATATAATATAGATAGGTACATGACAAATTTTGGAACACATTATTCGAGAAATAAGGAGACGTTACCCCCTGTCTAAACATCAATACATAATGTATTGAGGTTGTGTCGACTAAGGGGGAATCATCAGCCTAAATAGTTGTAAAATAAGCAATCTTGGCGCAACGTTTTACATCCGAGGTTTTTGAGGGGGATTTCACTATTTTTAATTTTCAAGGGATGAGTTTTTCCCTCAAGAGGTTTGATAGAGTTGTTCTCTGCTGTTGTGGTTTACAGAAGGAGCAGCCCCTCACTCACGATGTGGAAGAAATCGCAAACCTTCTGCAAGACGCCGACACTCATATCCAGGTAAGAATAGAATAGAATATACCTTGTTTATCCTGCCAGAATGAGACTGAAAAGTCCCTTTACTCCCGCAGTCTAAACAAGGTCTTATATATTTCATAGGTAAAGTTTACAGATAAGTTTAAAAAACCTTGCTTAACTTTAAAAAAAAAAAAAGTTTGTAGAACATCTTCTGTTGTTTGTTTGTAGTTTGTAGAACAACTGTAGAACATCTTCTTGAAATGAGTGTACCAAGTATTAGAAGAAGAAAAAAAATGTCAGAAGAATTTGATAAACACAAACTTTAGCTATCCTATTGAAGTTTTTGGACGAAGTGCACAACAGGGCTGACTGGAAGAGGCTGGCCAAAAACGCCGACCCCACTTGAGTGGGAAAAAGTGTACAAGAAGAAGATTGAAATTTTTGGATCGACACGAGAACTTCAGAAAGTAACGCGTTGACATATTCGCAATCGAAATACGAGTACAAATTTTTGTCAATGGTGGGAATCGAACCCGGGACTTTCTGCTTGCTTTCTGCTTGCAAAGCAAGCGCGTTACCACCGGGCGAACCGTGTCCCCACGATATGATAATAATAATAGTGCTTATTTATACTGCTCGCATAGGACTGAAAAGTCCCTTTACTCCAGCTGTAGGCTACTACTATTATTGTGGTCAAATTCTCAAATTATATTGAGGATAAAATTCCATACCTCGGCTGGGATTGAACCCACGCCCTCCTGTTTACCAGACACGGAAAGAAAGTAAGTACAGGGACCTTTTTTCAAACCTACGTTATTTTTTATTGATTTATCATTTGTGAATTTTGTCCTCAGGTTAAGTTGGAGACTTATGAGCTGCTTAGTAAGGAACATAAGGATGCAGGGATTTGGCTGAGACTGGCCGATCTGTGCTTCCTGTGGCCCAAGTCTGAATTTGAAATCATCTCGGTAAGTCATACAATATGTTCGTTTGCTTTTTAATTCCTGTTTATCCTAAAAATGCTTAAACTAGTGCGAAATAAGCTCAAATGTATGGCAAAATAACCCTCTTTTAGGCTTTTTATGGCATTTTTCACGGATGAATCTTATATTATAAAAACAAGATCCATTCACTCATTTACATTTCACACACTGATCGCTCTATCTCGAGAACCACGACACCTAGAAAGCTGAAATTTGGTAGGAATATTCCTTTTATGGTCTAGGTGTGCAATAAGAAAGGATTTTGCGAATCTAAACTGATCCTGAGATATGATCAATTTTTGATCGCTAAAATCTCCATAAGAAATACACAGAGTGCAGAGACTGCGGGAGAGAATACCCTGAGATATGATCAATTTTTGATCGCTAAAATCTCCATAAGAAATACACAGAGTGCAGAGACTGCGGGAGAGAAATGTTCCGCTCTCGACCATTTTTTATTATTTTCTACAAGTTCGGCCATGCCTTTTCTACAATTAGTTTGGCCATGCCTCGGGATGAACTAGCGGGATTCAGCTAGTAAATAATAAGATTGGGTGGAGTAACACTCCTTTATGGAAACCATGCTTAAAACCGAAATAGTTGCAGGGTTCTCCTGTAGGAGCTATTTATCACACTAGTTAACAATAGCATTAACGCACTCATATGAGAGGCATACTACGGGATGGGCATGCTACGACACAGGCCACATGCGTCTAATGTAGCAGTTGTTCTATTGCTACGAAATAAAAACGGCGGTGGAACACTCATCTTAAAAAAAATTGATTGACCTTGGGGGGAAAAGTGAAAATTGATAATGTAGTAGGAAGTAGTCTATCCCCAACATTACTTTAACCGTACTGCTTATGTCACTTTTTGTATATTTAGCAATTGGGACATCTAGGTCTTTGATTTTAAGGTGTGTCCACACGAATTCGACGGCCGTTGATCGATCTGAATTTATCACATCGATCCACGGTTGACTATGTTTGGACACACCTCTACAGTCTGGGAGTCTGGCTCTTCTAACATTAGTGGAGATGTCAAAACTACACCAAATTCAATCTCTAAGTACGAGATCATAATAATAAATATGATTTCATTGATTTCGATTAGTTAGATGTTAGAACTTTGCGAGCAAAATGTGATATAAGCAAGTAGGCAAGTAGCAAGTAGTCAAAAGCAAAATGTGATATATACCTACCTCGGTGGTGTAGTGGTCAAGGCGCTCGCCTGGTAAACAGGAGGGCGTGGGTTCAATCCCAGCCGAGGTGTGGAATTTTATCCTCAATATAATTTGAGAATTTGACCACAATAATAGTAGTAGCCTACTGCTGGAGTAAAGGGACTTTTCAGTCCTATGCGAGCAGTATAAATAAGCACTATTATTATTACTACTACTACCTAACCTCTTCTGGACTTTCAACTTAAAGCAACGAGTGTCCATGATAAAGTAAGTCTAATTAATGTAACGACCGTTGCAATGAACTCTCAAGAATACGTAAGGGTTAGTATAACTTGAACACCCAGAAGACAAGAGCGTGGCCATTATTTTACCTGGACTTGAGCTGGGATCTTCAGCTTTTTTCACCCCGTTTTCCTCGCCTGGCGTAGCACTTGGTGAGTCGGGGTCTACAACGGTACAATGTTATGTTGGCGAAACTATCATCTAAAATTCTGAACTCTAAATTCTTAGGCCCGTTGCACACACACCGGTTTTGGACGACCGATTTTTTACCGGTCGTCCAAATTCCAATAGTGAAGCACACGTCGGAATGGGACCTTGCACACACGCCGACCGGTGATCAGCAAAAAAATGGGCATTGTTGCCAAACATGTCACATGTGCAATGGTAGAGAATCTTTAAAAGGGGAAGGTATATTGCACAGTGCTTCCTCCGACAGTGAAACAAAGTCAGGTAAGGCGATATCCACCTTACCTGTTCTGGAATCCAACCTCTGAACTTAGAGCTACCTCTGCATTTTAAAAGAGAGAGAGTTTATCAAAAATAGACCTTTACCTCAATTGCAACAATGTAAGGATTTCCTGCAATCTGATTGGTTCCTTCAGTTTGGGTTGATGACTCATTGCTGTCACATTGATCTGGATGAACTATATAGTCTCCTACTTTTTTTTCGAGGCAAATCCTTTCTTTATTTGGAAACAGAACATTTACAGTAGGATGCAATGAAAAATAGGTATCACAGTAAACTTAACAGTAGGGACAAAATTGGGGGCCATACATATTATACCTTCCTACATACCTACATATTATACCTTAAAATTCAAATGTTCCTAATTAAGATATTTTAATTGGAAAAAAGATTTCTACAGCCCATTTGTTGTTGTAGTAGCCAGAGTCCCATCAGGTTCTTCCATCCCCATCTGTTACTGGTAGGCCCAGGTGTTCAGCCACTTCAATTGGTTTCAACCACAAATCTATTGGTGTCATTTGTGTTGGCTTAGAGGGGTAATTGAAGAGATGTAAGGTGTTGTGTGGGCTTCCAACAACCCTTGCCCAACTTAGATCAGGATATTCCAGAATACTAAACAGCTACATGAATCGTCTGGATCCCAACATCGAAGACAGATGCCCCAGTGCAGAGGAAGCCCACACAACACCTTACAGCCCATTTAACTAAAGTTGGTAACAATAAATTAACTATTAAAATGTTTCATTCCTTCAGGTACCATCAGATCGACACAGTGGAAGTAGAGGTTGGAGGCAAGGATGAGATAGGTTCAGGAACCCTTGCCCAACTTAGATCAGGATATTCCAGAATACTAAACAGCTACATGAATCGTCTGGATCCCAACATCGAAGACAGATGCCCCAGTGCAGAGGAAGCCCACACAACACCTTACAGCCCATTTAACTAAAGTTGGTAACAATAAATTAACTATTAAAATGTTTCATTCCTTCAGGTACCATCAGATCGACACAGTGGAAGTAGAGGTTGGAGGCAAGGATGAGATGGGTTCAGTTTTCGAAGGAAGACACCGGAGTGAGACAGGTAATAATGATGGATTTTCGTTTTATCTACCTCGGTGGTGTAGTGGTCTAGGCGCTCGACTGGTAAACAGGAGGGCGTGGGTTCAATCCCAGCCGAGGTATGGAATACCTACCTCGGTGGTGTAGTGGTCAAGGCGCTCGCCTGGTAAACAGGAGGGCGTGGGTTCAATCCCAGCCGAGGTATGGAATACCTACCTCGGTGGTGTAGTGGTCAAGGCGCTACCTACCTCGGTGGTGTAGTGGTCAAGGCGCTACCTACCTCGGTGGTGTAGTGGTCAAGGCGCTACCTACCTCGGTGGTGTAGTGGTCAAGGCGCTACCTACCTCGGTGGTGTAGTGGTCAAGGCGCTACCTACCTCGGTGGTGTAGTGGTCAAGGCGCTACCTACCTCGGTGGTGTAGTGGTCAAGGCGCTACCTACCTCGGTGGTGTAGTGGTCAAGGCGCTACCTACCTCGGTGGTGTAGTGGTCAAGGCGCTACCTACCTCGGTGGTGTAGTGGTCAAGGCGCTACCTACCTCGGTGGTGTAGTGGTCAAGGCGCTCAGTATAAACAGTGTATGTTCTATTCTATTTTGTTTCGTTCTAATCTATTTTCAGGTGGTACGGAAGGGATTGAAGACATGGTCGGACCAAATGAAACTTACGAAGAGTCCGGCCCGGGAAAGCACAAACAGACCGAAACTGGAAAAACAGGACCAAAATATTCCTCAATAAAACAGTTTGACTCTTACGGAGAGCCGGGAAAGAAACAGTGGGAGACCTACCTAGAACCGGGAAAGAATCAGCATGAGACCTACCTAGAGCCGGGAAAGAAACAATGGGAGACCTACCTAGAGCCGGGAAAGAAACAATGGGAGACCTACCTAGAGCCGGGAAAGAAACAATGGGAGACCTACCTAGAGCCGGGAAAGAAACAATGGGAGACCTACCTAGAGCCGGGAAAGAAACAATGGGAGACCTACCTAGAGCCGGGAAAGAAACAATGGGAGACCTACCTAGAGCCGGGAAAGAAACAATGGGAGACCTACCTAGAGCCGGGAAAGAAACAATACGACACTTTTGGAGAGCCGGGAAAGAAACAATACGACACTTTCGGAGAGCCGGGAAAGAAGCAGTTCGAACTTCCGGGAAAGGGCGGGAAATATTGGAAGCAGAATGAAAGCGCAGGTTGGGGCGTGGGTGTGGGTGGAATCAAGTATAGACTGCCGGTGTGTTTTTGTGGTCGAAATGTGTGTTGTACTCTGATCTTCTGTTACCTGTGTCGGAACTATTATCATGGTAAGTTGATGGTTAATTAGAAAATAAATTGATACTAAAAAATCAATGGAATGAGTTTGTATTAATCAATATTCTTATAAACTCCTTATGAGTTACCTAAATGGATAGTAATTAAAAAAAATTCTCTTTACGCTCCAATTATTTGTTTAACAAGAATTTCGTTTTCCATCTTACTGACAATGCCGTAATAGACGAAAAGGACATCTGAAATTAATTAAAAATACCGCGAAAAAACCTTCTTATTTCAACTCAAAAATAATTTTGAGTGATGATAAAACTTCGTTTGTATAAAGTTGTGCTTTTGTTCATAGGTAGGGCCCATTTTGTATTTTATATAGTTTTCTTTTGAAAACCATCAGGCTTCTGACCGAATTTTCTTGTCCGTCTTTCAGAAAAATGCATAATGAAGGCCCTCAAACGGCGCGAGGTTCACAACACAGAGTCGAACATCTCCAATCTCAACTACAAAGTCCCCCCCAACCTATCCGCCCTGGGCGATCTAGACCTGTTCATATGCGTCAAATGTGTATGGGGTAAGCGACCTCGCCTAGGGGATGTAAAGGGAAGGATTGTCGATGTACTGAGTGAAGTCAGACTCAAACTACCGGAGGGCATTGCGCTTATACACTGTCTCCAGCGCACCCTACTCGTGCAGGTAAGAAATTCCCGGAAATTTATTTAATTTCCCCCTGAAATCTCTATCATTTACATGAAATTCCCAGAAATTCAGGTCTTTTCCCTAAAATTCCCGGAAATTTAGATCATTTCCCCGAAATTCCCGGAAATTTATTCCGTTGACTGAAATTCCCGGAAATTTATTTCATTTGACTGAAATTCTCGGAAATTTATTTAATTCCCATGAAATTCCCGGATTTTTTTTCCAGAATTTAATTTTCATTAAGTATTTATTAATTTTATTAATTCATTTATTTGTTTGCAAATCATCGGTCTGCTTAGCGTGTAAATAAATAAACAAGTAATCTCTGTGTGTGTGTGTTCCAGGCTGAGATCAAGAGCTATCTGAATTGTAAAGACGTGGTTAAGCTGAAGGAAATCAGTGAATATCGGGACAAACTATTGCATCAGGCTGAGAACTATGTAAGTCACGAAATTTTTCTATAAAATAAGTTCATCAAGTATTGGATCTTCCTTCTGTGGAGTTTCTGGCTGCTGCGATATGCTCATGTTTTAATGCTTCTACGAAGAAATCTACGTGATTAGAAAGAAAATCCTATTGAAGACAAATATCCTATGATTAATTGGTATTCTGTGCTTTTATTTGGCAACCAGTCAGAGGCTGGCAGATTGTTTATGTATGTTTTTTAAAAATATATAATCTCTTCTTCTTCAATAGCATTAACGCACTCATATGTATATCAGATTTTGAAAAAAAGCATCAACAATGGCTTTGTGGTTTCTCTCCTCAGATCTTAATGTCCAAGACCTTCTCATCTGGTGTGTCTCCCTGGTTTATCCCCCTAGTACCCAGTACCAAGTCTCAGGATATTAATGCGGTGCTGAGTGAAATATTGTCACGGGATAAGCGAGATATATTGAGACAGGAATACCAGGTAATATGCTTTTTTGCTAGGAAAATGACATAATAATCAATTCCTTTGCATTAGTAAACAACAACAACAACAACAACATGCTTTTTACTTTTGGTGTCAATATGAAGTAAAAACTTGACTTTTTCTTTAAGAGAGAAAAAAAAAAATAAAGAAATTAAAGGAAGAAATATAAAAAAGGAATTTTAATTGTGTTAAGCATAAATGCTTGTCACAAATGTCGTTCCCTGCTTAATGTACTACGCTAAATTTTATGTCTTGACTACGACTCGAACCATCAACCTCCAGATCCGAAGTCCACCGCGCTAACCACTACACCACTGAGATTGGTTTAAAGGAAGAAATCTATATACCTATGTATGTTCTACATCAAAAATAAAGGAAAAAACAGATTAAATATTGTTTCCCTTCAGGTAACGCCAGTTCTTCACGCACGGCGGGCGACAGCCTGATCTCCAAGCAACGCAAACACAAGCGCAAATCGACGCTGATCCCGCGTATAGATAACGACGCGCTGCAATCCATGGCCGCGGCCAATATCAACGCAGAGGAGGTGAAAGCCACCGGCGTCGAATTGTTAAACAAGGGTCTCCTTCTAGAAATACATATACCGGAGCTTAGCGACCTGCTTACCTTCATACGACACCTGGATAAAGACGTAAGTGTTAAACATGACGTGTTTGATGTTAAACATGACATCACTCAGTGTTGAACAAGCTATTTCGATGTTAAACATGACATATTTAGTTTTAAATAGGACACACTTGGTGTCTAATATTAGGTGTTAAACATGGCACTAAGGATTAAATACGAAATGTTTGATGTTAACACGAGATATTTGATGTTACATATGACACAATCGGTGTTGAACAGAACACACTCGATGTCTAAAGTTCAGTATAAACATGACACTCTGGGTTACACATGACAAATTTGATGTTAATTATGACACAATTGGTGTTAAATATTATATAATCACATGACACTACTCAGTGATAGGTGATACACAGGACTAGACTGGAATAGATTTATTTAAGAAAGTGAATTGTGAATAATACGAGTTTTCTCTCTCTCTCTCTCCCACAGTTTGGCGTCTATGCTAAGATCAAAATGCCCCCGCCTCCCAAGAAGGAGAGAATGAAAAAGTCTCTCCCTCTATCTCATTACTCATCGCCAGGAGAGGTAGAATCTGCCCCTGATGTGAAGAAGAAGAGGATGAAGACGGAGAAAATAAAGGTACTTAAATGTTAAATTTTTTTTTTTTTTTTTTTTTTTTTTTTTTTTTTTTTTTTTTTTGTTCCTCTGAAAAAATGAAACCTCCATAAGTACTAAAAAAAAAAAACCAAAAAACAGTTTTTTTGGTTTTTTGGCTTTGTGGTTTTCTGGACAAAATTTGCACCACCATTTTCGTGTTTCTGGTAAAAAGGTAAAAAGACCTTTAATTTGATATATAGGTTGACCAGGTTTGGATAAGTCCTTCTATGGGGACAGACAGACAGACCGACCGACTGACGGACACTGAAGGGAATAGCACGTCCACTATACCTTTTTTTATTACTATTATAATAATAAAGGAAGGACGGGCCAAAAAGGTAAATGTTAGACTAGTAGGTGTCCACAACGGAGAACCGACCATCGACCATAGCCTAGCCCCGACATAAGAGAACAGACACTACCGACCCTCAAGAGAAGGAAGACAGGATAGGAGAAAGCCAGCCGTTCCGAGAACGAACATTATCCGTTCAGTATAAAATCCGCCCCGGGCGGGAATCAAATCCGCGGCCTAGCGCACCGACCCTCAAGAGAAGCAAGACAGGATAGGAGAAAGCCAGCCGTTCCGAGAACGAACATTATCCGTTCAGTATAAAATCCGCCCCGGACGGGAATCAAATCCGCGGCCTAGCGCTTACAAGGCAGACGCGCTACCAACCAAGCTAACTAGGCTGGTAGATCAAAGGAATTTTAATTGTGTTAAGCATAGGTAAATGCTTGTCACAAATGTCGTTCCCTGCTTAATGCACTACGCTAAATTTTATGGCTTGACTTGGACTCGAACCACCAACCTCCAGATCCGAAGTCCACTGCGCTAACCACTACACCACTGAGGTTGGTTAGATCAAATAAAAACAAAGCAACCTCTGTGGCCGAGTGGATGTCACACTACAAGGCTTGTACGCCGAAGGTCGCGGGTTTGATTTCCGGAGGAGCTTACAAGGCAGTCGCGTTAGCATACCAAAAGCTAACTAGGCTGACTAATGTAATGTCTTTCCTAATGCCACCTTCATTTCTTATGTTTCACAGAGGCCCCGACAGAAAGCCTCCACCTCCACCCCCCTCCCCAGCATCTCCACAGTTCCCTTCCCCTCCAATCTATCTCACCTCCCCTCCTACGCCTCCTCGTTCCCGACAGTCCCCGCTTTTCCTTCAAACCCTGCAAATTTCCCCTCAAATACGCAAAATTTCCCCGAAGGGTCTTCAAATTTTTCCTCAAACGCTCAAAATTTTCCGCCAAACGCCTCAAAGTTCCCTCCAAACGATCCATCTTTTCCGCCGAACACTTCGTCTTTCCCTACGGAACCTTCAAATTTCCCTGCAAATGCTTCAAATTTTCCCACGAACGCTCAAAATTTCCCTGCAAATCCTTCCGATTTCCCTGCAAATTCTGGGAATTTTGTGTCAAATCCTGCCAATTTCCCCTCGAATGCTTCGTTCCTTTCCCCTCCCTCGTTCGTGTCTGGCCCGGCCTACCCGATTGGTCTGACGGCTGTGGCCGAGGCAGCGCTTATGTCGGCCGGTCTGTCACCCCCTAGCCCGACGGTCAATAGGAAGACGGTCAAGGCTAAGACACCGGGCAGTGCCAAGGGAGGCGGTAAAGTGGGTGCGGGTAAAAGCCCAGGTAAGTGATGCCGCCAATTCATTTTTATCAAATCGAATCGAATCATTTTCCTCATAACTTCTGAAACTGAAGGGAAAAATTAATAATAATTAGATAATTACTGAAAGAAGCCTCCGTGGCCGAGTGGGTATCACACTAGGCTTGCACGTTGGAGGTCCCGGGTTCGAATCCCGACGGTTTCAAAGTTTTTTCAGCTCTGTGTTTGTAGTTGGGGGTGCACTCAGCCTCCCGAGGACAATCGAGTAACTACTTCAAGCGAGTAGAGACCAGTGGCGGCATTATCAGTGTAAAAATATTGCTTTGACCTGACATGTGGTTTTGGTTACTTCTTTTTCTTTCGAGGAGATGTCCTTCGCACTCAAACTTTGTTATTTCTTTAGCCAGGGAAATGTCAGGCTGGTGTCCGCCCTGTCCCCCCGCAGTCAGACTAAGCTGATCTACTTCCTGTTTAAAGTTCCTCAGCCAGACTCTCTTTCATTAACCCTCATCATGTCAATTCCAGGAGGCCCGAAAACACCCAAAGCTCCCACGACCAAATCAGGCGAGGCGCGAAAATCTGGCGGTCCCAACATCTCTTCCCCGGCCAAACCAGCCAAGGCAGGGGACCCTCGTAAATCCGTCGGTAGCAACACCTCCTCCCCCGCCAAACCTCGACAGCGTAAACCCCGCTCAGCTCCCTCTAATTCACCGGGGGGAAGTAATGTACGCGGCGATAGCTCATCGCTCACTCCACAACCCGCGACCAAGAAAAAGAAGAAGAACGAGAAGTTCGAGTTTTGTGATTTGGAAGATTGTCTGGAGCCTGATGGTGAGTTTATTGTTGACCGAACGAAGTGAAGGTCTAGTTTTAACCCGACGGTTTGGTATTTGGTTTAGATGAGCCATTTCCAACTACGATCAGCGATTGTAACCCGCTTTCATTTTTTTTTTTTTTTTTTCTTGTGGGCACCCTCGGGCTTAATTTTTGCTTTTTAGTCCGTCCTTCCTTTATTATTACTAATAATAAAAGGTATAGTGGACGGACTATTGTATTTGCTTCGGTGTCGGTCTGTCTGTCCCCATAGAAGGACTTATCCAAACCTGGTCGACCTATATATCAAATTAAAGGTCTTTTTACCAGGATCACGAAAATTGTGGTGCAAATTTTGTCCAGAAAACCATAAAGCCAAAAAGGGCTCTAGTCTTGATTTTAAATCATTACATGAAAGTAAAATCGAAAAATCAAATCAAGAATAATAATAAACTGAATATTAAGCAATTTAGGTAGGTACATAGGTACTGATTTTCTTTAATCACGATCGAATAAACTATAGGCT
>NW_007377813.1:12159-46822 GCF_000475195.1 Diaphorina citri | reverse complement strand
CTCTAAGGGTTAGGTGGTAGAGAACGCCTCCGGCGTTAACCTCGCCTAGTGGTTGCCTTCCACTCAAGAGTCTATTATACATAATTAGTAGTAGCCTACTGCTGGAGTAAAGGGACTTTTCAGTCCTATGCGAGCAGTATAAATAAGCACTATTATTATTAAGCACTATTATTTTTTACACAAAAAGCCCACAATAATAGTAAATTTGAGAATTTGACCACAATAATAGTAGTACCTACCTCGGTGGTGTAGTGGTCTAGGCGCTCGCCTGGTAAACAGGAGGGCGTGGGTTCAATCCCAGCCGAGGTATGGGTGCTTCTACGGGTTAATCAGATTGTGTTAATCCAAGGTTAATTTTAACCCTTTTTGTTTCTGTTTCATCAGGGTACATCACCCACGTCTTCCTATGCTTCATCTCGAGGTTCAGACGACTACCCCCCTCCTATACAACTCAGTGCTAACCCAACCAACCCGACTTCTGCCTATGTGTAAAAAAAAAAAAAAAAAAAAAAAAAAAAACAATTCTGGGATAAATTTCCACAGTACTGTATTAAAATGTCTCTCCTGAAGAGTAACGAAAATAACATTCGCTGTTCTTCTTGGGAAGGATTCAAATTCAAATATTGTTTCCCCTCAGGTAACGCCAGTTCTTCACGCACGGCGGGCGACAGCCTAGAATCGTCAGGTAAACTTCGTGAAGATTCGAGTAAAATTTCAGAAGAACAACGGCCTATGTGTAAAGATTTTGCCTCGGGGCAGGGTATTTTTGCATGCAAAGTAAGTGAGAGTTTCATGTAAAAGGGCCTATGTGTAAAAAAACATAATTCTGGGATAAATTTCCACATTACTGTATTAAAATGTCTCTCCTGAAGAGTAACGAAAATAACATAGGCAACAATTCAAATTTTAATATTGTTGTTCTTCTTGGGAACGATCCAAATTCAAATTAAATATTGTTTCCCTTCAGGTAACGCCAGTTCTTCACGCACGGCGGGCGACAGCCTGATCTCCAAGCAACGCAAACACAAGCGCAAATCGACGCTGATCCCGCGTATAGATAACGACGCGCTGCAATCCATGGCCGCGGCCAATATCAACGCAGAGGAGGTGAAAGCCACCGGCGTCGAATTGAGGATGATCCCTATGTGTGCACTTACTGTTGCAATTCTATCATGACATCGGTAAGTATAATGATTTTTAATATGAGCTCTATCTCGTGCTGTGCTGTGTGCTTGTGCTGTTCATCTTCATCTCTAAGAGTCTGGTTGTTTTCTATGAGACTAGGGTCCTGATTTCTCCCTGGAACATGCTAGGAATTAGGAATGTGTTGGATAATGATGATATGGGCCATTTACAAGGATAAGATAAAATGGCCAAATAGCATACTCGATTGTCACAAGTACGTTTAAATTAAACAGAATGCATGCCAGCCTAGTTAGCTTAGTTGGTAGTGCGTCTGCTTCAGCCACCGGCGTCGAATTGTTAAACAAGGGTCTCCTGCTAGAAATACATATACCGGAGCTTAGCGACCTGCTTACCTTCATACGACACTTGGATAAAGACGTAAGTGTTAAACATAAATAACGTTTTTGATGTTAAACATGACATCACTCAGTGTGGAACAAGCTATTTCGATGTTGAACATGACATATTTGTCTGTCAAACCTCTTAAAAAAAAAAAAAAAAAAAAAAAAACAGAATGCATGCAAAAATTTGTTTTACCATAAATCTGTTTTTGTTTCAGAAAATGGACACTGAGGCGAATGAGGACACTGCAGTAACATCACTTCTCTGTCTATCCCGTGGATTTATATGAAAATCAAAACCCAACACACAGTCAGCCTAGTTGTTTACATCCCGAAGTATAGATTTGAACATAAGAAAAAGATTGCTGAAGACATATGTGTGGAGTGTATAAAACCCTTAAAAAAAAAAAAAAAAAAAAAAAAAAAACAGAATGCATGCAAAAATTTGTTTTACCATAAATCTGTTTTTGTTGCAGAAAATGGACACTGAGGCGAATGAAGACACTGCAGTAACCTCACTGCTCTGTCTATCCCGTGGATTTATATGAAAATCAAAACCCAACACACAGTCAGTCTAGTTAGGCCTGCTCTGTCTATCCCGTGGATTTATATGAAAATCAAAACCCAGCACACAGTCTAGTGATGGGAAAAATGAAACTTTTCAGGGCTCCGGATCCCAAGTTTCGAATCTGAGTTTCGAAACTGAAACCTGAAACTTTCGGGTCCGTTACGTAACGAAGCAGACTTAAGCAGGGAGCTCCCAGGGAGCTGAAACTGAAACCTAGGTTTCAGTTTCAGTAAGTATCGACATAGTTTGTAGTGCGCTTGCGCTTCTGTCTTTACTAGAGTACTAGAGTTGTGAGTCTGAGATTTCATAGGGTGTCGTAATTCAAGTTTCGAAACTTTAACTCAGCGGTTTCATGAAACCGGATCCGTATTCTCGGTTTCGAAACCGCATTTCGGAACAGTTTCATGAGACACATCACTAACACAGTCAGCCTAGTTAGCTTGGTTGGTGGCGCGTCTGCCTTGTAAGAGCTAGGCTCATATAACGAACCATTTTGAGTTTGCGTGCTTATATTACCAGTAAAATAACAGCATGAAAAGCTGACATCATCATCATCATTGTAAGCGCTCCGCGTTCGATTCCCGCCCGGGGCGGATTTTATCCTAAACGGATAAGGTTCGTTCTCGAAACGGTTGGCTTTCTCCTATCTTATCTACTTTCGATTTCAGGACGATAAGACCTGCGTGTTCACAATTCCCTCTATCAAACCTTTTGGCAAATTAATAAATAAATAAAAACACACAGTCAGCCCAGTGCGCGCTTGCTTGCCATGCAGAAGGTTCCGGGGTTCGATGATCACCAACGAAAAATTCGTATTTCGATTGAGAGAAAAAAAAATCATGTTAAAAACACACAGTCAGCCCAGTGCGCGCTTGCTTGCCATGCAGAAGGTTCCGGGGTTCGATGATCACCAACGAAAAATTCGTATTTCCATTGAGAGAGAAAAAAAAATCATGTAATTGTGGTAAAGTAGAAAGCTTTTTCACAACTTTTGTGGCTATCGTAACATTACTAATTCCCGCCTTTGCAATCACTTCTCATTTATCATGCGCTTACTTGGGTGATGTTTCAAAGTCATAGAGCAGGAAAAATGAGGACCAACGGAATTTTACTTTTTCTTCTACGACTTCTAGATATCGAGATAAATCGATTTAAAAAATACCGGTAAATCGTGAAGTTTGACGTCACGACATACGCTCCCGTAGGCGATGACGTCATAGGATTTAAAAAATACCGGTAAATCGTGAAGTTTGACGTCACGGCATACGCTCCCGTAGGCGATGACGTCATCATTCATGCTTCGTTTGTTTGTGCGCAAGCGTTTCTGCGCATTTTGACGTGAAATCTGACGTCACAACTCTTTGAACTTTTTCATTGAACGGCAATTAAAAATTGAATTTTCGACCTTGTAAAGTTATTTTTTCGGAGTTTTGACCTCATATTTCGATTTTTCACAACTTTTTACGTAGGAATCAACCTTTAATTAATAATATTTTCCCGACTGCAACTCCTCCATTGTGGTAAAGTAGAAAGCTTTTTCACAACTTTTGTGGCTATCGTAACACTACTAATTCCCGCCTTTGCAATCACTTCTCATTTATGACTTATCTCTTCTCTTCACACTAGAAATGCCGCCACTGGTCGCTACTCGATATAGCTAGCTACTGAATTGGCCTCACGAGGCACCCCGTATTTCAAGTACAGATTTATTTTCATTTTCATTTGGAGAATTGTTTCATACTTGTAAAATAAAAATTACCATTAAAATTACCGACTTTCTTTCTTAGTGTGCGTCCACAGACAAAAAAAAAAAAAAAAACTACAAGCATTTAAATACGATTTTAATAAATATGAAATCGGTTTTATTTGAGTAGAAAAAATGGGAGAAAAGATATAAAATTCATAGAAGACAATTTGAACAAAACGACAGACAAAATCTAAGAGGGGAAAGTTTACACAATAAATTACTACAAAAATTTAATACTATTCGGAGTTCTGGAGTTCCACAAATAATAATAATAATAGTGCTTAATTATACTGCTCGCATAGGACTGATAAGTCCCTTTACTCCAGCAGTAGGCTACTACTATTATACAGTGGTCAAATTCTCAAATATTGAGGATAAAATTCCATACCTCGGCTGGGATTGAACCCACGCCCTCCTGTTTACCAGGCGAGCGCCTTGACCACTAAATAGGACTGAAAAGTCCCTTTACTCCAGCAGTAGGCTACTACTATTATTGTGGTCAAATTCTCAAATTATATTGAGGATTCCATACCTCGGCTGGGATTGAACCCACGCCCTCCTGTTTACCAGGCGAGCGTCTTGACCACTACACCACCGAGGCAGCAGGCAGGTTATATCAAGCGTGCCAGGAGGCGCGCGAACGTCAAGAGTTCGAAGCGCCTATATTAACACGAAATAGAGTTTTGAGCTTTCGCAAAAGACCAGTTGGCCTTTTTGAAGTTACTTTTTCGGAGTTTTGAATTTGGATTTTTAGAACTTTTTACGTTGGAATCGATCTTTTATTAATAATTTTTATTCAGAAAATTATTGAAAATTGTTACTATTGATTTGAAGTTTGAATATACAACATATAAACCTAAAATAAATAAGGAAAAAAAAATATTTACACAAAGGAAAGGGGAACTAAGTTTACAAACAAGTTTACAGGCAAATTTTTCTTGGAACTCTTACTTAAAATTTAGGTTTAAGCTTAGTTAGCTTGGATGATAACGCCTTGTAAGCGCTGGGTCGCGAGTTCGATTCCCGTCCGGGACGGATTTTATCCCAAACAGATAAATTTCGTTCTCGAAACGGCTGACTTTCTCCTATCCTGCCATATTCGATTTCGGGACGATAAGATCTTAGCAGTTACAGTTCCCTCTATCAAACCTCTTCATAAAATGAAGAAAACAAGTTTTAGCAGGGACAGAAATTTTTAGTAACACACACCATCATCACTTTATGGACACACACCATTTGCGTCCGTGAACCCAAAATCATCCGATCTGAGTCCGAAACTAAAAAAGAAAAACCTAGGTAATATGTATTACCTATTTGAACCAAAATCCACCTAAAATATGCTAATGATTCACGTCACAACATAAAATAAATAGGATTAAAAATTAAATACATAAATCAGAATTAAATACATAAATTAGAATTAAAAACATTAAATAAAATTAAATACATAAGTCTTTTAAATGTTCAGTCGAGTAAAAAATTATTATTAAGTTAAAAAGAAAGGAAAGAAACTGTTATGTACAGAAAAAGGAGAGGGGGGAAAATGCATTTGAATTATGTACAAATCTACAGAGTAGCCCGTTCATACTGCACGAAATGATTGTTTTTTCGTGAGGCGACCTCGAAGCGTATACAAATGAATCATTGTGTTAACATTGCCAACGAAGAAAAATTCGTGCAGTGTGAACAGGCTGTAACAATAGACCAAGCCTTGTTAATCTTGCTTACTAAAATCCCAAGGCCTGAGAAATACCACGCGATTACCCAAGTGGTCACCCGTCCAGATACCAACCGTGCGCAATACGAAGAAAAATTCGTGCAGTGTGAACAGGCTGTAACAATAGACCAAGCCTTGTTAATCTTGCTTACTAAAATCCCAAGGCCTGAGAAAAACCACGCGATTACCCAAGTGGTCACCCGTCCAGATACCAACCGTGCGCAATGTTGCTTAACTTGAGTGATCAGCCATGCGGAACTCGGGCATTCAACGTGCTATCGCCGCTGGTTGGAACGCCAAATGGTCACCCATCCGGACATCAACCGCGCGGAACGTTGTTCAACTTGAGTGATCTATGGGCAAGGCGGGAGCAGGATAAACAAGGTACCAGGTTCTATGTTAAAGAACAATGGCTGGGAAGTAACTTCATTGTATTGGCAGTGTTATAGTGAATGTGTTATTTGAGCAGGGACCTTTACGCTTCGCGTTCCACTTGAGTGATCTATGGGCAAGGCGGGAGCAGGATAAACAAGGTACCAGGTTCTATGTTAAAGAACAATGGCTGGGAAGTAACTTCATCGTATTGGCAGTGTTATAGTGAATGTGTTATTTGAGCAGGGACCTTTACGCTTCGCATTCCAAAAAAAAAAAACGTACACAATTTGTGCAATTTCGACTGGAGGAGGCCAGATACCAACCACGCGCGAAGTAGCTTAACCTGAGTGACTCCGTCTAAGCTGTGCTGACAGGAGGCGGTAAAAAAAACGTACACAATTTGTGCAATTTCGACTGGAGGAGGCCAGATACCAACCACGCGCGAAGTAGCTTAACCTGAGTGACTCCGTTCAAGCTGTACTGACAGGTGGCGGGTACGATCTCAAGAGGAAGGCAGAAGACAGGGAAACATGGCGTACTGCAGCAAACCAGCCTAATGGCTGTTAACCAATGATGATGACAAAACCCAGCACACAGTCAGCCTAGTTAGCTTGCAAGGTAGCGCGTCTGCCTTGTAAGAGCTAGGCTCATATAACGAACCATTTTGAGTTCTGCTTCTACGGGTTAATCAGATTGTGTTAATCCAAGGTTAATTTTAACCCTTTTTGTTTCTGTTTCATCAGGGTACATCACCCACGTCGTCCTACGCTTCATCTCGAGGTTCAGACGACTACCCCCCTCCTATACAACTCAGTGCTAACCCAACCAACTCGACTTCCACTAATCAATCCAACGAATCGTCAGGTAAACTTCGTGAAGATTCGAGTAAAATTTCAGAAGAACAACGGCCTATGTGTAAAGATTTTGCCTCGGGGCAGTAGAGCCGGGAAAGAAACAATGGGAGACCTACCTAGAGCCGGGAAAGAAGCAATACGACACTTTTGGAGAGCCGGGAAAGAAACAATATGACACTTTCGGAGAGCCGGGAAAGAAGCAGTTCGAATTTCCGGGAAAGGGCGGGAAGGATACAAAAAGATGTCTTTTCTTTACTCTGCCAACACCATTCGGCGAAAGCTAAAGCCGCTACAACAACAACAACAACAACAACAATATTCATCTTCCAATTTTTCCACGGATGGCCTTGTAGCGTGTAAATACATACAAAAGTATCCAATTATCCACCCTTCTTCTTCCAATATTTCAATTTTTTTTTAAATTTATAAATTAAACGAGATTTTAAAGTTTGAACACATGTGTCTATACTTGACCTATGAAATATACAAGACCTTGTTTAGACTGCGGGAGTAAACGAACTTTTCAATCTCATTCTGGCAGGATAAACAGCATATGTTCTATTCCATTTTGTTTCGTTCTAATCTATTTTCAGGTGGTACGGAACGGATTGAAGACATACACCACATGGTCGGACCAAATGAAACTTACGAAGAGTGCGGCCCGGGACTTGACCTATGAAATATACAAGACCTTGTTTAGACTGCGGGAGTAAACGAACTTTTCAATCTCATTCTGGCAGGATAAGCAGCGTATGTTCCATTCTACGAAGAGTCCGGCCCGAGAAAGCACAAACAGACCGAAACTGGAAAAACAGGACCAAAATATTCCTCAATAAAACAGTTTGACTCTTACGGAGAGCCGGGAAAGAAACAGTGGGAGACCTACCTAGAACCGGGAAAGAATCAGCATGAGACCTACCTAGAGCCGGGAAAGAAACAATGGGAGACCTACCTAGAGCCGGGAAAGAAACAATACGACACTTTTGGAGAGCCGGGAAAGAAACAATACGACACTTTCGGAGAGCCGGGAAAGAAGCAGTTCGAACTTCCGGGAAAGGGCGGGAAAAGGCCCGAAAACACCCAAAGCTCCCACGACCAAATCAGGCGAGGCGCGAAAATCTGGCGGTCCCAACATCTCTTCCCCGGCCAAACCAACCAAGGCAGGGGACCCTCGTAAATCCGTCGGTAGCAACACCTCCTCCCCCGCCAAACCTCGACAGCGCAAACCCCGCACAGCTCCCTCTAATTCACCGGGGGGAAGTAGTGTACGCGGCGATAGCTCATCGCTCACTCCACAACCCGCGACCAAGAAAAAGAAGAAGAACGAGAAGTTCGAGTTTTGTGATTTGGAAGATTGTCTGGAGCCTGATGGTGAGTTTATTGTTGACCGAACAAAGTGAAGGTCTACGTTTTAACTCGACGGTTTGGCATTTGGTTTAGATCAGCCATTTTATTTTTATGAAATATCTTAGGGCTCACAGTGAAAGAAAAATTTAGTGGTTGGGTGGTGTGTCTCTTATCACCCATCTGATGAGGTACATATTACGGGATGGGCAATCTACGACACAGACCACATGGGTCTAATGTGGCAGTTGTTTCATTGCTACGAAATAAAAACGGGTGGAACACACTCATCTTTTAAAATAATAAGAAAGCAACTTTGAATTGTAGCGTGTTTTCCCCGGTCCTTCAACATATTTTTTACTTTAATTTAACGAATGTGTCAAAATGTATTTTCAAACTATTGAGAGTGTGAAGCTTCTTAGCCAGGGGTGCCCCATCATCTGTACCTAGGATGATGAAAAGTGTAAAATGAAAAGTTTCTTTATAGGGATATTTATTGTAGGGGTCACGGTTAGCCCAGTGGTAATGCACTTGCTTGCCATGCAGAAGGTCCCGGTTTCGAATCCCACCATCGACAAAAATTTGAACTCGATTTTCGATTGCAAATATTTCAACGGGTTACTTTCTGGTGTTGTGTTGACCCAGCACCTAAATTGATTATACTCGTTTTTCGATTGCAAATATTTCAACGGGTTACTTTCTGGTGTTCTCGTGTTGACCCAGCACCTAAATGGGAAGGTTGTGTCTCTTCTCGCCCATCTGATGAGAGGCATACTACGGGATGGGCATGCTACGACACAGACCACAAGCGTCCAATTAGAATAATAAGAAATTGCTACGCATTGCTACGAAAAAAAAACGGCAGTGAAACACTCGTCTTTTAAAAATTCATTCAAACCATATAAGAGACTCACAAAGTCCAGGGGCAGACCTTCCTGGTGAAATATCTTAGGGCTCACAGTGAAAGAAAAATTTAGTGGTTGGGTGGTGTGTCTCTTATCACCCATCTGATGAGGTACATATTACGAGTTGGGCATGCTACAACACAGACCACATGGGTCTAATGTGGCAGTCGTTTCATTGCTACGAAATAAAAACGGCGGTGGAACACACTCATCTTTTAAAATAATAAGAAAGCAACTTCGAATTGTAGCGTGTTTTCCCCGGTCCTTCAACGTATTTTTTACTTTGATTTAACGAATGTGTCAAAATGTATTGTAGGTATATTTTCAAACTATGGAGAGTATTCCTAATGGGCCAATGGCTAGTTTGAATTAGAGAAAGGTATGAACTATCGAAGGTTTCAACTGTCGAAAGTAGACTGTACTTACCGATATCTTCACGAATGAGATCAAAGCAAGCTCCTCTATTGACTGGGAACGGTTGATCGGATTCCTGAATCACAAAGCCTTCGATAACATGGGTGAGGATTTGGGGTTTAACCAGGGCTGTGGTTTTTGGCAGTGTTGCCTGCGTTGTGATAGGTTTATCCTGGAATTATAGAATAAAAATTAATAGAACAGAGGTGGTTAACAACAGGGGCTGCATTTCAAAGAAAGCTATATAAATGCCGTTTGGTACCCACTGCAGCATTGTAGGACTTTCCAAATATCTCATTAATTCTTACACCCAATAACATGCTGTTACAAAATAATACTTTACTTACTTATACATAGGTACCTATAAACAATTGAATGGGTAAAAAAGAGGCAGAGCGGACCAAGTAGAAAAATCAACTTTCGAGTATTGTATAATGTATATCGTTTTAAAGAGCGCGAAAAGATCCATTTTCACTTTCCTTATTTTAAAATTGGTTGCTAACTTCACTTTACGTTGTATTGAAATGACAGTGAAAACAAAATGGCTATCTCCATTTAAACTTTAACTCCATTCATCTCAAAACGCCTTTTTCGCCTTGGTCCGCTCTGCCTCTTAGCCATTCAAATAATACCATTATAACTTCTACAGGTAATCTTACCTTAGTATTAGTATTACTACTAACAGAAGAAGCCGTGTTATTGCTTTCTACATCTTCAGATAGAGATGGCATTGAGTGTTGTTGTGGCTGAGATGAAGGAGGAGGAGGAGGAACGGGAGCAGTCTGTTCAGAAACATTGTGTGAAGGTTCCAGAGTACCTGAAAATCAAAACCAGAATACAATTAGAATAGAATGTGTATTGTATACCTACCTTATTTATACTGTTAGGATGATACTAGGAACTGTTGGGAAAAAGGAAGGAAATTTCAACTGTGTTAAGCATACTTAAAAGCTTTGTAACTTAATTTTATACTTTTGAAACATTTTTTGCTTTTAAAAATTATTTTCACGCTCTTCGATATTATTTCATCCATTTGAATATTATATTTATACTTTTGAAAACTATTTCATCCATTTGAAAATGATTTTATTCATCCTTTTGAAAACTATTTCATACATTTGAAACAGATTTTTTTATGCTTTTGAAAACTATTTCATACATTATTTTGAAAATGATTTTATTTATCCTTTTGAAAACTATTTCATACATTTGAAACAGATTTTTTTATGCTTTTGAAAACTATTGCATACATTTGAAAATGATTTTATTTATACTTTTGAAAACTATTTCATACATTTGAAAATGATTTTATACTTTTGAAAACTATTTCATACATTTGAAACGGATTTTTTATGCTTTTGAAAACTATATTGCGCTTTTCAAAATTATTTTGTTATTAATAATTCGATTTACTTACCATGGTTGGTACTGACTGGCGGGGGCGGGGGTGGTGGTAGGGGTGTAGGTGGGGTCATAGTGTGTGTTATGGAGCTAGGTGGAAGAGATACCGCCACACTATGAGACTGATGTTGCGTGGGGACTTGTTGCTGCTGTTGTTGCTGCTGAAACGAGAAAAGGGGCAAGGAGGCGGTGAATTAATCTAGTACTTGAACTAACGAGTACTCAGTTCGATACCAACCACGCGCGACGTAGCTTAACCTGAGTGACTCAGTTTAAACTGTACTGGCAGGTGAGGGGGAGTGAATCTAGTTCTCGGTTAGATACCAACCAAGCAAGACGTAGATTAACTTGAGTGGATCTAGTACTCAGAGTCTCAGTTCGATACCAACCACGCACGACGTAGCTTAAACTCTAAGCTGTACTGGCCGGTGGCGGGGCCCCCGCGGCCCCCTCTGCTGCTTGTCGCATGGAATCTATCTTGGCAACTATTTTGAGAGCAGGTCCCAGTTTCATAGACATAGCTTCCATTAGATGCTTAGCTTGTAGGAGCATTAGTGCTTGGCCGTCTATCTCTTGCATGGCAAAGTCCTCGACATACTCCGCACAACCTGGGAAATTAGAAATATTATTTGATTGAAGACTCGGTTACTTTGTGAAGGTCCATTTTAACTATCGGGTTGTATGGAAAACGAATACCTACTACTTCTTTTTTTTTCCATACAACATACAACCCAATAGTTAAAAAAAAGAAATGCTATTAAAATCTTGAAAAAAAAAAAAAACATTGATACTGGCGCATTTTTTTTTTTTACATCAGAGGTTTTTTGCGGGGATCTGTTTTTTTTTAAGGAATTTAAATGCTAAGGTGTTATCGTCCTGAAATCGAACGTCCCTTCAGAGAACGAACCTTATCTGTACATGATAAAATCCACCCCGGACAGGAATCAAACCCGCGGCCTAGCGCTTACAAGGCAGACGCGCTACCAACCAAGCTAACTAGGCTGGACAGACCATTTCAATGTCATATGGAAATAAAGTTTGATTAACCCATTAATGCATAGCGTACTTTTTTTAGGACGCTCATAAAAATGGCCTTAACTTTTTGGCGATTTATTTTTTAGTGTATTTAATAATGGTAAATCCAATCCTTACCTGGCAAGTTTCGAATGAAATCGCACACTTCGGTCACGGTCCATTTGAGCGGGTTGGGCAGACTCGGTGTTTGGGGACACCCTGTAGATTCTCCTACCAGGGGCTTCTTATCTTCTACATTCTCCTCCAGGTGAAGCTTCTTAGCCAGGGGTGCCCCATCATCTGTGCCTAGGATGATGAAAAGTGTAAAATGAAAAGTCTCTCTATAGCAGTGGGCTTACCAGCCAAGTTAGCTTACGAGCCAAGTTAGCTTACGAGCCAAGTTAGCTTACGAGCCAAGTTAGCTTACGAGCCAAGTTAGCTCACCAGCCAAGTTAGCTTACGAGCCAAGTTAGCTTACGAGCCAAGTTAGCTTACCAGCCAAGTTAGCTCACCAGCCAAGTTAGCTTACCAGCCAAGTTAGCTCACCAGCCAAGTTAGCTTACCAGCCAAGTTAGCTCACCAGCCAAGTTAACTTGGCTGGTAAGCTTAACTCTAGTGATCGTTTTGTAGGTTTGTAGCGCGTCTGCCGGGGGTGAATTTTATCCTGAACGAATAAGGTTCGTTCTCGAAATGGATGGCTTTCTCCTATCCTGCCTTCCTCTGATCTTCGCTTTCGGGACAGTAGGAACTTAGCAGTTACAGTTCCCTCTATCAAACCATTGGTATCCTGTCTTCCTTCTCTCTTCGATTTCGGGACGATAAGACCATAGCAGTTACAGTTCCCTCTGTCAAACCTCTTAAAAAAAAAGGGGCAACATTTTGAAATGTGTTTCTTTGGTGATTTTTGGCGAGAATGGCGGCGGTGATTAGTGAGAAAAAGAGGGCACGGTTAGCCCAGTGGTAATGTACTTGCTTGTCGTGTAGAAAGTCCCGGATTCGAATCTCATCATCAATAGAAACTAAAAAAAAGAAAATCACGAGAGTCCTATCCCAACCAAACATTTCGTGTCGCATCCTTGTCACATTTGACATCTACATACCAAATTTGAAGTCTCTAGCTCTTACCGTTCTCGAGATATTTTGTTTACAGGGACACAGACACACAGACCGACCAATGGCTGAAACTTTGGATTTAGGCTCGGACCTCAAAACGTGTTTTGGCACTAAAAACTGACCATCGAAATTTTGACCCGATTACATTACTTTCCTTCCTATAGGATAAGGAAAGTAAAAAAGCGTTTTAGATAAATGGAGTCAAAAACTAAAGGCGGCCGCTACGAAAACCTTCGAACCAATCAGAAGGCGCCTTTCGTTGCTCGTATCTGGTACTGTGTGGCACAAACAAAACCGGTTGTTTTCTAATGATTTGTAAAGGAAGATACGATGATGTGGGTAGTACAGATTTAGAGCCCGTTCCCAATGGAGCAGTTGCAAATGGGTAAATGGTCGATTCCTATGTAAAAAGTTGGGAAAAATCCAAATCTGAGGTCAAAACTCGGAAATAATAACTGTAAAAGGTGGAAAATTCAATTTTTATTTTCCGTCAGAGTCCTGAACTCTGACGTCAGACTTCAGGAGATGCGCAGAAATAAACATGAATTGCACAGAAATGCATGCGCACAGATTAATGTGTTGCCTGCGAGGGAGCTTTGGTCGGGATATTTGATGTGACGTCATCGCCTACGAGAGCGTATGCCGTGACATCAAAGTTTACGATTTACCGGTATTTTTTAAATCGATTTATCTCGGGAACTAGAAGTCGTAGAAGAAAAAGAAAAATTCCGTTGATCCTCATTTTTCCTGCTCTATGACTTTGAAATATCACCCAAGTAAGCGCAACTGATCTATTGCAGTGAGTTTCATCCGATTTTTCCTGAACGTCCTGTGGGGAGTGTAATATATATGAGAGTGTTTCTACAACACACGACACGATTTTTTTTTCAGAATGACAAGTGGAAACAGGCACTTGAGAAGGGTTAGGTGGTAGAGAACGCCTAAGGCGTTAACCTCGCCTAGTGGTTGCCTTCCACTCAAGAGTCTATTATTATTAAAAGAGTCTGAGTGAGGTCTACATTTCACAAAACTCCTAGTTATTGACCGAACGAAGTGAAGGTCTACGTCTTTACTCGACCGTTTTGCATTTGGTTTAGATATTTGTTAAAGGTATGAAATAGGTAACTACAAAACTTCTTACCTTTATATGATACAATGGATACACGTTCCATTGTATCATATAAAGGTAATAAGTTTTGTAGTTACCTATTTCATAACTTTATAACCTAGGATGTCTAATATAAACATATTTAATAATAGATATTTGTTTGTTTCATTGTTCCGCTATAACTTCCGATTGCCTTTTACGATTTTGATGAAATTTGGTATGGAATTTTATCCTCATTTATTTGAGAATTTGACCACATAATAATGGAGCTCTAAGGGTTAGGTGGTAGAGAACGCCTCCGGCGTTAACCTCGCCTAGTGGTTGCCTTCCACTCAAGAGTCTATTATTATTGTTATTATTCTATTCTAATTTTCTTTATTTCAGGTGAAATCGATTGGGTCCAGTGTGATAAATGTGAACGCTGGTTCCATTTCATTTGTGTTGGTATCACCAATATATCCAAGGATGATCCCTATGTGTGCACTTACTGTTGCAATTCTATCATGACATCGGTAAGTATAATGATTTTTAATATGAGCACTATGACCTGCCTCGGTGGTGTAGTGGTCAAGGCGCTCGCCTGGTCAAGGCATGCTAGGAATTAGGAATGTGTTGGATAATGATGATATGGGCCATTTACAAGGATAAGATAAAATGGCCAAATAGCATACTAGATTGTCACAAGTACGTTTAAATTAAACAGAATGCATGCCAGCCTTTTTTTTTTTTTTTTTTTGGATTGACAGCCCTCTGTCACTGCCAAGGTTTTATCATCCCGCAATTGAAGAGAGAATAAAGATGGGACAGAAGAAAGCCAGCCGTTCCGAGAACGAACATTATCCGTTTAGGAGAAAATCCGACTTGGACGGGAATCAAACCCGCGGCCAAGCGCTTACAAGGCAGACGCGCTACCAACCAAGCTTACTAGGCTGGACAGACCATTTGAATTTCTTATGGAAATAAAGTTTGAATAACCCATTAGCGTGTTTTTTTCAGGACGCTCAGAAAAATGGCCATAACTTTTTGAAATTTTATTTTTTACTAGCCGAAATCCGTCGCTTCGCTCCAGATTTCTGCTAGTTAATCCCTAAGGCATGGCCGTACTTATCTAATATATAATGGTCTTGCACGGGGTATAGTTTAACAAAAACGAACCGGAAAATAGCCTATAACCTTCACGGGAGTGCAAGCAATAAGTTCACAAAGTTTCATAGCAATCGGATGAGCGGTTTGGCCAGGCATAAAGTTCGAACAAACACACAAACAAACAAATTTAATATTCATTTTTATATATTAGATGGTGTTTAATAATGGTAAATCCTTACCTGGCAAGTTTCGAATAAAATCGCACACTTCGGTCACGGTCCATTTGAGCGGGTTGGGTAAACTTGGTGTTTGGGTACACCCTGTAGATTCTCCTACCAGAGGCTTCTTATCTTCTACATTCTCCTCCAGGTGAAGCTTCTTAGCCAGGGGTGCTCCATCATCTGTACCTAGGATGATGAAAAGTGTAAAATGAAAAGTCTCTCTATAGGGATATAAGAGACTCACAAAGTCCAGGAGCAGACCTCCCTGGTGAAATATCTTAGGGCTCACAGTGAAAGAAAAATTTAGTGGTTGGGTGGTGTGTCTCTTCTCTCTTATCACCCATCTGATGAGGTACATATTACGAGTTGGGCATGCTACAACACAGACCACATGGGTCTAATGTGGCAGTCGTTTCATTGCTACGAAATAAAAACGGCGGTGGAACACACTCATCTTTTAAAATAATAAGAAAGCAACTTCGAATTGTAGCGTGTTTTCCCCCGGTCCTTCAACATATTTTTTACTTCAATTTAACGAATGTGTCAAAATGTATTTTCAAACTATTGAGAGTATTGTACTCGTTTTTCGATTGCAAATATTTCAACAGGTTACTTTCTGGTGTTCTCGTGTTGACCCAGCACCTAAATGGGAAGTATTGTGTCTCTTCTCGCCCATCTGATGAGAGGCATACTACGGGATGGGCATGCTACGACACAGACCACAAGCGTCCAATTAGAATAATAAGAAATTGCTACGCATTGCTACGAAAAAAAAACGGCAGTGAAACACTCGTCTTTTAAAAATTCATTCAAACCATATAAGAGACTCACAAAGTCCAGGGGCAGACCTTCCTGGTGAAATATCTTAGGGCTCACAGTGAAAGAAAAATTTAGTGGTTGGGTGGTGTGTCTCTTATCACCCATCTGATGAGGTACATATTACGAGTTGGGCATGCTACAACACAGACCACATGGGTCTAATGTGGCAGTCGTTTCATTGCTACGAAATAAAAACGGCGGTGGAACACACTCATCTTTTAAAATAATAAGAAAGCAACTTCGAATTGTAGCGTGTTTTCCCCGGTCCTTCAACATATTTTTTACTTCAATTTAACGAATGAAATAAAAACGGCGGTGGAACACACTCATCTTTTAAAATAATAAGAAAGCAACTTCGAATTGTAGCGTGTTTTCCCCGGTCCTTCAACGTATTTTTTACTTTGATTTAACGAATGTGTCAAAATGTATTGTAGGTATATTTTCAAACTATGGAGAGTATTCCTAATGGGCCAATGGCTAGTTTGAATTAGAGAAAGGTATGAACTATCGAAGGTTTCAACTGTCGAAAGTAGACTGTACTTACCGATATCTTCACGAATGAGATCAAAGCAAGCTCCTCTATTGACTGGGAACGGTTGATCGGATTCCTGAATCACAAATCCTTCGATAACATGGGTGAGGATTTGGGGTTTAACCAGGGCTGTGGTCTTTGGCAGTGTTGCCTGCGTTGTTATAGGTTTATCCTGGAATTATAGAATAAAAATCAATAGAACAGAGGTGGTTGACAACAGGGGCCGCATTTCAAAGAAAGCTATATAAATGCCGTTTGGTACCCACTGCAGCATTGTAGGACTTTCCAAATATCTCATTAATTCTTACACCCAATAACATGCTGTTACAAAATAATACTTTACTTACTTATACATAGACTTTTTATAGGACTTAAAGTTGGCACGTACCTTACTGTTCGGTATTGGACGTTTCGGGTCTGAACTCCAGACCCGTCTTCAGCAATTGTCAATGTGTTATCACCGGTGTATAGCAGATACAAAAAGACATCTTTTCTTCATTCTGCTATCGCCATTCGGCGAAAGCTAAAGCCGCTACAACAACAACAACTTACCTATGAGGGGTTTGGGCTGCATATGTTGCTGTTGGGGCTGCTGGAACTGCCCCTGTGGGGGCGGTGGGGCCATGGTATAGGTTAGCTGTGTAGTCGGGCCCATATGTTGGGAGAGAGAGGCGTGTATTTGTTGTTGAGAGGCGACGGCTGACAGCTGAGTGTGGGTTTGTGTTTGTTGCTGCTGGTGTTGTTGATGTTGCATCAACTGGGATGTGCTGGTCATGATCATTCTGAAAGGTGATAGAATAATCAATTCAAATAGATTTTTTGGGAGATTTCATACCTATACCATGGCCCCACCGCCCCCACAGGGGCAGTTCCAGCAGCCCCAACAGCAACATATGCAGCCCAAACCCCTCATAGGTAAGTCTTTACATCATCATCATTAGCCCGCAACATCCCCATCCGGAGCAAGGGCCTCTCCCAGAAACTTCTAATGTTCTCTATTCTGTGCTTCATGTGTCCAAAGTGGTCCTACTGCTTTGTGCAATGAGTCTCGCCAGAATAAGAAACACCGAAATTAGACGAAGAACTGGAGTCTTTACATACGTTGTCTAAACTAAAACCAACCTCATCGGTGTAGTGGTTAGCGCGGTGGACTTCGGATCTGGAGGTTGGTGGTTCGAGTCCAAGTCAAGCCATAAAATTTAGCGTAGTACAATGACATTGGCGCGAACGACCTACTGCCCGTAGTGTTAAAGCGCTTTAAGGAAGAAAAAAAAAAGGAATGACATTTGTGACAAGCATTTATGCTTAATACAATTAAATTTCTTTTTTTTTGTTTTGTCTAAACTAAAAAATAAAAAAAAAAAACATAAAAATAAGTAGAACTTTGTTAAAGACACAATGTTCTAGTATGTAGTACTTTGTTAGTAAAAATGTAGAATTATGTTCAATAAATCTAGAATTTTGTTTAGAAAAGCTAGAACTCTGTTTAATAAAGCCAGAGCTCTATTTAATAAAGCTAAAACTTTGTTTAACCAAGCTAGAACTCTGTTTAGTAGGTAAAGCGAGAACTTTGTTTGACAAGGCTAGAACTTTGGTTGATAAAGCTAGATCGCAGTTTAATAAAGCTGGAACTTTGTTTAATAAAGCTAGAGCTCTATTTAATAAAGCTACAACTTTGTTTGACAAAGCTAGAACTCTGTTTGATAAAGTTAGAACTTTTTTGATAAACTACAACGTTGTCTTATAAAGTCAGAAATTTGTTTAGTAAAGCACCGTTTTCATTTGCTTTCAGCCCTTTTAGGTACTTTCTTTTTTTTTAAAAAAAAAAAAAAAAAAAAAAAAAAAAAAAATCGACAAGCTGTCAATATTCGAAGAACGAGTATTCGAAATAGATATATTGACCCCCATATTAAGGGGGGCGGGTCTTTTCATACACATAAAGTCCACTCCGAGCCTTAGGTGTAATAACAGTGCTTAGTGCTTATTTATACTGCTTGCATAGGACTGAAAAGTCCCTTTACTCCAGCAGTAGGCTACTACTATTATTGTGGTCAAATTCTCAAATTACATTGAGGATAAAATTCCATACCTCGGCTGGGATTGAACCCACGCCCTCCTGTTTACCAGGCGAGCGCCTTGACCACTACACCACCGTGTTGGGACAAACAGCCCATGGGTTAAGCTTGTACGAATCTACGAAGAATTCCTGGATAACCTTCTTTTATTGTACGACTCTCCATGCTGAAAATGAGTAAGTTAATGAACTAGCGAAAATGTCGAAGCAATAAGTATGTGTTAATCACGGTTGGTCCAGTGGTAACGCGCTTGCTTGCCATGCAGAAGGTCCCGGGTTCGAATCCCACCATCGACAAAAATTTGTACTCGTTTTTCGATTGCAAATATTTCAACGGGTTACTTTCTGGTGTTCCCGTGTTGACCCAGCACCTAAATGGGAAGTATTGTGTCTCTTCTCGCCCATCTGATGAGAGGCATACTACGCGATGGGCATGCTACGACACAGACCACAAGCGTCTAATGTAGCAGTTGTTCCATTGCTACGAAATAAAAACGGCAGTGGAACACTCATCTTTAAAAAAAAAAAAAACAAAAAAAAAATTAAAGTTTTAAGCATTGCATAGTTTATGGATTACAAACCTTGAGCAGTGTTGATAGGAGGTGCACCCCGTACAGAGTTGGGCATTAGGGGGCGACATATCGTGTTCATAGTTTTGGGCTGAATATGATCGGGGCGAGTTTTAATAGCGGTGGGAGTGGACGTTAGCTGAGGAAGTGTTGTGCTCTGCTGCATTGCCACCTGAGAGGGAGTAAATAGAGGAAGTTGTGAAATTATGTAGGTACTACGTAGAAGAAAAAGAAAACTTCCGTTGGTCCTCATTTTTCCTGCTCTATGACTTTGAAACATCACCCAAGCAACCGCAACTGATCTATTGGGAACGGGCTCTAAATCTGTACTACCTACATCATCGTATCTTCCTTTACAAATCATTAGAAAACAATCAGTTTTATTTGTGCCACACAGTACGAGATACGAGCAATGAAAGGCGCCTTCTGATTGGTTCGAAGGTTTTCGTAGCGGCCGCCTTTAGTTTTTCACTCCATTTATCTATAACGCTTTTTTACTTTTTACTTTCCCTATCCTAACAGGAAGGAAAGTAATGTAGTCGGGTCAAAACTGGTCAGATTTTAGTGCCAAAACACGTTTTGAGGTCCCTAGAGCCTAAATACAAAGTTTCAGCCATTGGTCCGTGTGTGTGTCTGTGTCCCTGTAAACAAAATATCTCCGTTTTCAGTGCCAAAACACGTTTTGCGGTCCCTAGAGCCTAAATCCAAAGTTTCAGCCATTGGTCCGTGTGTGTGTCTGTCTGTGTGTCTGCTGTCAACAAAATATCTCGAGAACGGTAAGAGCTAGAGACTTGAAATTTGGTATGTAGATGTCAAATGTGACAAGGATGCGACACGAAACTTTTGGTTAAAATCGGTTCAACGGTTGGCGGTATTTTACCGCTTTTTGGTGGTTTTCGGTGTAATTTAACAATATCTTGGGAACGGTATGAGCTAGAGACTTGAAATTTGGTATGTAGTTCACAAATATGAAAAGGATATAACACAAACACGTTTGGTTGAGATGGGTGCTGCGGTTAGCGGTATTTTGACCGCTTTCGGACAGATTTCGACCGTTTTTTGGCGGTTTTTAGCTATAGCGACAAACACGTTTGGTTGAGATGGGTGCTGCGGTTAGCGGTATTTTGACCGCTTTCGGACAGATTTCGACCGTTTTTTGGCGGTTTTTAGCTACACCGACAAAACTGTTAGAGATATTGTAGAAGTTAGGGTAGAAGAACACTCAAATAAGCATCATTCAATAGGATAAGGAAAGTCGTGTGATGTTCACACCAGATTTTGTGTGTCATACAGAGAAGAGTACAGGATAGAATTCAATGGAAGAATGAAGAAGAGACCTTTGTCCAGCAGTAGACAGATAATGGTTGCCCATGATGACATGATGATCAATATCTCCGCCCGTCAGACCCAACCAAATGGGTCTTTCTGGTAGCCTAAAGGGCTAAATAAAAGGGTTCTGCATCACCCCTCAAGCATTGTAAAAAAAAAAAAAAAATCGTGTCGTGCGTAGTGGGAACACTCTCACTTAAACGTGCGTAGTGGGAACACTCTCATTTAAATTACATTGTCTATAGACTCTACAGCATTGGTTCCCAACCTGGGGGTATTTGCCCCCCGAGGGGTAAAATACCCTTTTTCGAGGGGTAAAAAAAACTAAGCGCTAAGTAAAAAAAAAAAAAAGAAGAAGAAGAAATACAAAAGATATATGTAGAAAGAAAAAGATGGGATGAAGGAAATTTATGTGACGATGTGAACGGTCCCTTAAAACCTCGATATAAAACACTCAAATAAGCATCATTCAATAGGATAAGGAAAGTCGTGTGATGTTCACACCAGATTTTGTGTGTCATACAGAGAAGAGTACAGGATGGAATTCAATGGAAGAATGAAGAAGAGACCTTTGTCCAGCAGTAGACAGATAATGGTTGCTCATGATGACATGATGATGAATATCTCCGCCCGTCAGACCCAACCAAATGGGTCTTTCTGGTAGCCTAAAGGTATAAATAAAAGGGTTCTGCATCACCCCTCAAGCATTGTATAGTCTTCGCCAGATACCCTGTATAAGACCTTGTTTGAGTGTGTGCGGGTAAAGGGCTTTTCAGTCCTATCCCAGCAGGATAAACAAGGTATATTCTATTCTATGTTTCTCCTACCTGCGTATGACTCTGTAGGTGTTGGGGAGGTGGACTTTGCTGTACAAACATTGGAGCTGGATTAGCTTGTGGGTTCTGAGTCGAGCCATCCTGCTGGGTCCCACGGCCAATAAATATCGAGTTCTGCGTGAGTATAGGCGGCTGTGATGCCCACGCAAGTCCCTGAGGCAGTGTGTTGAACTGCCACGGTGTGAACTGCATCTGATTGGATTGAACAGTGGTTCGGCCGTTGTTGGTGAAGTGTATCGGGCTTATCAGATGGGACAGCTGTTGAGGTTGTGACGAGGTGAGTTGTTGTGGTTGGGAGGATACAACACATCCCTGGGTGGGTGGTTTCATGTCTTGTGGTTTGGCCTGGTTTGATTGAGCGGGAATGAGGCCTTGTTGCGGGCTGAACAGCTGACCAATGACGAGGGTTTGGTTGTTTGTGCCGGGGTAGGTGGGATATGTGCCTGAAACAAGGTAAATTTTGATATTGTAAATTTGATTGTATTTATTGTAAATGGTATTGTATAATGTAAAAAAATGTGTAAAAGTAGATTCATATAAATTTAACCCAACTTTAAAAAGCTGTTTGCCTTTACAGCTAAGCCTTGAAAGGGTAACCCACTAGGGTCAAATATTAAAAATACATCTTTAATTAGTCCGGGGGGAAAAAGCAATGCTGTCTTCTTTTCATACAAGCAATTAGTTTTCTTTTATCTATCACAGATTTTATACCACAGCCAAAAGGGCCAAAAATTGTCCATCTATAAAAAAGGGGACAACTTACCAGGTTGTCCCTGAGTGATGACTTTCATCGGACCAATCTGCATGTTACCCGCTGGCATGATGAGACCACCCTGACCACTATACAACTGCTGAAGATATGCTGCTTGCTGGTTCTGTATAACTTGCACCTGAGAAATAGAAGAGAATAAAATAAAATATTAAGCATGTATTTTTACTAGGTAGGTTGAAATGACAAACATATACTTCTTCACTATTTGTGAAGTCAAGATGGACCTTCACAAAGTTACAGAATCTTCAATCTATCATGTATTTTTAACTTGTGGTTCAATTTACCTGCTGGTAATAGTTCAGTGTATTAATGATAACAAAATAAAACTATAAATTAATAAGTGCATCAGCCAGTTATCAGGGTGGATAAAAACCAAGGTTCAAATAGCGATAATACAAGCAGTGTCCCTGAGGCTGCAAGGGAGCCGGTACAAGGCCAGAAGTTTGAACTTGGAAGATGGAGCAGGGGTTCCCTAGTGTGATGTTTTCTGGAGATGTTTCTTTTTTTTATGCACAAATGTTAAAAAAAAAATTCAAACTTTATTTACAAAATAAATATATACAAATGGTAGGTAACAAAATTTATAGGTACAAAATAAAGTTTGATCAAGGGTGGGGTTAACTCAACTTTCATCTTCATTGTGTTCAACTTTCAGGCCTCCTAAATTTCCAAGGCCCGTAAATGCAATTTCTTTGTGTTATTATGTCACAACTTTGGTGCTCACTGCAGCATTGTAGGATTTTTCCCAATAAGTATCTCAATAATCCTAACAACCAATGTTTACCCACCATGCTGGCACCGGTCGCTATGCGCATTTACATGTCACAGCTACTCATTTTCCTCACGAGGCTGAGTGGACCCCGCAACAGCCAGTCACGGGATCAATCATTTGCATGATACAAATTTCTTGACCCCGCCGGGAATCGAACCCGGGTCTCCCGCGTGCAAGGCGAGTGCAGTGACCACTACGCCATGGGAGCTGACTGAAGAACGAGTATTCGAAATAGATATATTGACCCCCATATTAAGGGGGGGTCTTTTCATACACAGAAAGTCCACTCCGAGCCTTAGGTGTAACAACAGTGCTTAGTGCTTATTTATACTGCTTACTACACCACCGAGGTAGGTAGCGCCTTGACCACTACACCACCGAGGTAGGTATTCCATACCTCGGCTGGGATTGAACCCACGCCCTCCTGTTTACCAGGCGAGCGCCTTGACCACTACACCACCGAGGTAAAAATTCCATACCTCGGCTGGGATTGAACCCACGCCCTCCTGTTTACCAGTCGAGCGCCTTGACCACTACACCACCGTGTAGGGACAAACAGCCCTAAAGCATGGGTTAAGCTTGTACGAATCTACGAAAAGGGGGTCTATTCTGACACTTTTTTTTCGATATATCCTACCGTTGCAAGATTGATTTTGGTTAATTTCTGGATGGGGTGACTGGCCGATTTTTACCAAATTGTTGCTGTCGCGTCCGTGGACCATATCGGGAAACCTTATCAAATTTCATTGTTCTATGACAAACTATCTTGAGATATACCTCATACATATGTAGGTACCTACATGATTCTATTCTGGGTATTACATTGCTGTTGAAGTGCCTGATTTTGTTGGTCATCTTGTTGCTGAGACATTTTAAACTGAAACATAAAAATAGAAATTAGACTTGGCACTATCAAAGAATGAAAAAGAAAACACCTTTTAGGTGTTTAACACAACCCTACAACACTTGTTTGCTGTTGAAGTGCCTGATTTTGTTGGTCATCTTGTTGCTGAGACATTTTAAACTGAAACATAAAAATAGAAATTAGACTTGGCACTGTCAAAGAATGAAAAAGAAAACACCTTTAAGGTGTTTAACACAACCCTAAAACACTAACTTGTCACTGCTCATTTGTGAAAGCTTTTCTTGGCAATTAACCTAGCCTCATAATAACACTGGTCACTGCTCATTTGTGTCAGTTCTTTTTTGTGTTTAACCTAACCCTATTGGTAATAACACTGGTCACTGCTCATTTGTGAAAACTCCTTTTTGTGTTTAACCCAGCCCTAAAATAACACCGGCCACTGCTCATTTGTGACAGTTTCTTTTTGTAGCAATTTTCCATTGTTGTGGCTTCTGAACAAGTACCAAAATAGCCCCAGCCCCCCATTCCAAAAACAAATTCTCGGTGCATTTAGCAAAAGCCAGTATGTAAAATTATAGAAAGGAAATCCTTTAGAAACATTGAATGACAATAATGATGAATACTCTCAGACTGTGAAAACTCCTTTTTGTGTTTAACCCAGCCCTAAAATAACACCGGTCACTGCTCATTTGTGACAGTTTCTTTTTGTAGCAATTTTCGCTTTTTGTGGCTTCTGAACAAGTACCAAAATGTCTAACCCCCAGCCCCCACCCCCCATTCCAAAAACAAATTCTCAGTGCATTTAGCAAAAGCCAGTATGTAAAATTATAGAAAGGAAATCCTTTAAAAACATTGAATGACAATAATGATGAATACTCTCAGATTCTGACGTAGAAATTGAAATGCAAAGCGCAAAGATCCAAAGTTGCTCACAGCCCAGGGCCCCCTGGGGAAATTTGTAAAGCTCAAAGCTAAATTAGGTAGTAGAGTACCTGTTCTTGTGTTCTTACCTTTCGGCCGTCCTTTTCTTGGCAGTACAATTATGACGCACGTTAAGTTAATCTATACATTAAAAACTGATCAATTAGAACACTAAAATCAAGTTAAATTATTGTAATTAACTAATCATTTTTGCTGTAAAAATGTAAATTTATTTACTTACTTAATAGAAAATTAAAAACATTTTTTCTCAAACACAAGGGACGCCATTTTTCCAAATCAAAGCTACAGGGTTGCCAAATGTTCGCAGACTGGATTTCCGTACACATACTAGCGAATTACCGTACACAAACCATTGAATTACCGTACAAATTTTGTTCCGACATTTAAAAGTGAGGCCAATTTTTAAGAGCTCTCTCAGGGCCTCAAAAACTCGAAATGGCATTATGGCACGCAAAAAATAATACGCAAGATAACAAAACACTAGGCCGCGGGTTCGATTCCCGCCCGAGATGGAAGTTATCCTAGAGTCCTAGACGGACAATGTTCGTTGTCGCAACGGCTGGCTGTCTTTTTCTCCTCGATTTCGGGACGATAAGACCTTGGCAGTTGCAGCGTACAAATTTTGTTCCGACATTTAAAAGTGAGGCCAATTTTTAAGAGCTCTCTCAGGGCC
The DNA here is from genome assembly GCF_000475195.1 of Diaphorina citri. NCBI lineage: Eukaryota > Metazoa > Arthropoda > Insecta > Hemiptera > Psyllidae > Diaphorina > Diaphorina citri. The sequence continues at coordinate 21,246 of NW_007377813.1, read as the reverse complement.
TCAAAAACTCGAAATGGCATTATGGCATTTATGGCACGCAAAAAATAATACGCAAGATAACAAAACACTAGGCCGCGGGTTCGATTCCCGCCCGGGATGGAAGTTATCCTAGACGGACAATGTTCGTTGTCGCAACGGCCGCCTGTCTTTTTCTCCTCGATTTCGGGACGATAAGACCTTGGCAGTTCCTTCTATCAAACCTAAAAAATAAATCTTATATTTAAAGCCAGCCTATATACCTAGCTTGATTATAGACGGGGGATGTTTTATTAAATGTTGCTCTTTTAAATGTTGTTTTATTAAATGTTGCTCTCTTAAATGTTGTTTTCTTAAATGTTGCTCTCATCTGGCCCCAGGGACATGGATGGGTTAAGATGGTCTAGGGACTGGTGAGGGTTAATGCCCCCCTCTGAGTAGATGGGAGAGAGGAGAGAGGGGTCATTGCTCTGCAAATAGACGGGGGATGTTTTATTAAATGTTGCTCTTTTAAATGTTGTTTTATTAAATGTTGCTCTCTTAAATGTTGTTTTATTAAATGTTGCTCTCTTAAATGTTGTTTTCTTAAATGTTGCTCTCTTAAATGTTGTTTTATTAAATCTTGCTCTCCTAAATATTGTTTTATTAAATCTTGCTCTCTTAAATATTGTTTTATTAAATCCTACTCTCTTAAATGTTGTTTTATTAAATGTTGCTCTCTTAAATATTGTTTTATTAAATCTTGCTCTCTTAAATATTGTTTTATTAAATCCTACTCTCTTAAATGTTGTTTTATTAAATGTTGCTCTCTTAAATGTTGTTTTCTTAATGTTGCTCTCTTAGATGTTGTTTTATTAAATGTTGCTCTCATCTGGCCCCAGGGACATGCATGGGTTAAGATGGTCCAGGGACTGGTGAGGGTTAATGCCCCCCCTCTGAGTAGATGGGAGAGAGGAGAGGAGGGTTATTGCTCTGCAAATAGACGGGGGAAAGTTCTTGTCCTTATTTTTTATTGACCGAACGAAGTGAAGGTCTAGGAAAAAAAAAAAAAAATTTAAAAAAAAAAAAAAAAAAAAAAACAGGTGTTTCACCACCGTTTTTTTTTATTAGAATCATGAGGTCTGTGTCGTAGCATGTCCATCCCGTAGTATGCCCCTCATCAGATGGACGATAAGAGATACAATACCATTTAGGTGCCAAGTCAACACGAGAACATCAGAAAGTAATCCCTTTTGAATAGTTGAAGTGCCTGATTTTGTTGGTCATCTTGTTGCTGAGACATTTTAAACTGAAACATAAAAAAAGAAATTAGACTTGGCACTGTCAAAGAATGAAAAAGAAAACACCTTTTAGGTGTTTAACACAACCCTACAACACTTGTCACTGCTCATTTGTGAAAGCTTTTTTTGGCAATTAACCTAGCCTCATAATAACACTGGTCACTGCTCATTTGTGTCAGTTCTTTTTTGTGTTTAACCTAACCCTATTGGTAATAACACTGGTCACTGCTCATTTGTGAAAACTCCTTTTTGTGTTTAACCCAGCCCTAAAATAACACCGGTCACTGCTCATTTGTGACAGTTTCTTTTTGTAGCAATTTTCATTGTTGTGGCTTCTGAACAAGTACCAAAATGTCTAACCCCCGGCCCCCCATTCCAAAAACAAATTCTCAGTGCATTTAGCAAAAGCCAGTAAGTATGTAAAATTATAGAAAGGAAATCCTTTAGAAACATTGAATGACCATAATGATGAATACTCTCAGACTCTGACGTAGAAATTGAAATGCAAAGCGCAAAGATCTAAAGTTGCTCACAGCCCAGGGCCCCCTGGGGAAATTTGTAAAGCTCAAAGCTAAATTAGGCACTTCCCCTCTCGTCGTGTTAACGAGGAACGTCAGAGTAGCGAGTTTTGAATCGGGATCCATCGACCATTGTCGGGGAACCACCCGATGTTCCGGGTTCAACAGGAGGTTGAGTTTGAGGAGTAGCGAGCTGGCTTGGGATTGGGAAATGAGAGACGCTTGAATGTTTAAAGTTAGCGTTGTCAACGCAAACGTAAGCGGATCCGGTTTTACGTTTATGGAAACGGTGTCGTCGCTGTGCAGACCCTGGTCGTCGTACACTGTGAGTTTGAACATGTAACGCCCTGCGGGAATAGAATAGATTATGAATATGTACCTAACTACATAGAATAGAATATGAACAGAATAGAATAAAATATTTATGAATATAATCAAATTTAGTAAAATAGAATGGAAAAAGCTGCCCGCCTATCTTGGAAGGTAGGTATTTGGGTTACGTAGCAAAAGTAAGATCACATCACACTATTTGGTACAGTGTCAAATATTTGTCCAAACGGTATCAAAGAGTCTGTCTGATCCCTAAATAAATTCAAACTACTTTGGGGTTTTTGGTTGTTTTGAACAAACAGTGTGATGGGCATTTCTGATGTTTGCCAAAGAAGATTATTTGATGGCAAATACATGACAAATGAAAAGTGACAAATATTTTGACACTGTGTTATCTCGCAGACGAAAAACTTCATACGGGAAAAAGTCACAGAAGAAAACCATCGTAGCGGAAAAAAATTCCCAGGAAAAACATCGTGGGATATAATTTCGTACAGTATAAAATATAACCATCACTGAGTACAATTTCGTGGGATAAAAACCTTGTCCGAGGGATTTTTTTCCGTGGGATTTTTTTCCGCTATGAAGGTTTTCGTCTGTGAGTTTTTCTTCTACGAATGCACATCGTGTGATCTTACCTTAAATAGTGTGATCTTACCTTAAAGATGCCAACATGGCTGCCTTGGCCCTGTAAACTCTAGGTCGGAGGTTCGATTCCTGCCTTGGTCGAAGTGATATCGACTTACCAATGACTATATTGGTAAGTATCAGAACAGACGGTGTGTCAGAATTTAGAATGATTACACTAATGACTCACTTAACCCATAAGAGTCGACCCTTTTTTTTATCTTTCTGGATTTAACCGCTTCTAACTGCGGACCGGTACTGAGTAAATATGTCAAATAATATTGAAAATGGTAGGAAATTTTGTTTTCTAACTAGTAGACAGATCCCCGATGCACTCTGACGTGGAGCGACTGAGATATTAGCGAAAAAGAGAGAAGGGTTTGGTGTGAGTTTAATGCAGGCCTCGGCTCTCATGGGTTAATGTTGATCCAGTCACTTACCTATTACTATATTGGTAAGTATCAGAACTGGCTGTGTGTCAGAATTCATGATGATGTCTCCCATGGCATTAGACGTGGGGTCGCGGGTCCATACATATCTCACAATCCGAAGGTCGTCGCTCGATTTAGATCCGTGACAGACACACACACACACGGACCAATGGCTGAAACTTTGGATTTAGGCTCAAGGGACCTCAAAACGTGTTTTGACACTAAAAACTGAGCATCGAAATCGTCAACACCTCCGGGCTGAAATTGTGCTCACAATTCGGTCACAGAGGCGGGCATTGTCTATTTACCGTGATATTAGGGGTGGTAGAGTTGAATTCGTGGTTGGAATCTTCTACGCTAAGTTTGAACGTATAATTTCCTTTGATGTTCAAATTGTCTGAGTATTCAGATTCTCTGAGTGTTCAGATTGTCTGAGTATTCGAGAAGGTCAAGGGATTAAAAAAAAAAAAAAAACAAACAAAAAAAGAGGTTTGACAAACGGAACTGTAACTGCTAAGATCTTATCGTCCCGAAATCGAAGAGAGAAGGAAGACAGGATAGGAGAAAGCCAACCGTTCCGAGAACGAACCTTATCCCATCAGGATAAAATTCGAACTCAGCGGGAATCGAACCCGCAACCTAGCGCTTATTTGCTTCATTTTCAAATGAAATAAATGAAAATAAAAGAAATAATAAGCCCTATAGAAATCTCACCATAATAAATTTGAACGTCCCGAAATCGAAGAGAGGAGGAAGACAGGATAGGAGAAAGCCAGCCGTTCCGAGAACGAACATTATCCCATCAGGATAAAATCCGAACTCAGCGGGAATCGAACCCGCAACCTAGCGCTTATTTGTTTCATTTTCAAATGAAATAAATGAAAATAAAAGAAATAATAAGCCCTATAGAAATCTCACCATAATAAATTTGAATACCTAAAAGGTCTAGAAATCATGTTGTTATACTCACCAAGGTCTGCGCGCGCACATACGAGGAAATCAAACGGGATTCGTCCATCACGGGCAAACACATCCCCTCCCCTCTTTTCCTCCTTCCATATACTGCCTCCTGATTGGCTAGCCCCTCCCTCTCTGACTCGAAGACACGCCTCTCTATTCTGTGATTGGCTGGCTCCTTCCCCTCATTTCCAAAGGCACGTCTTTCTATTCTGTGATTGGCTGACGCTTTCCCCTCGTTTCCAAAGACACGCTTTTCTATTCTGTGATTGGTTGACTCCTCCCCTTCTCTTCCAAAGACAAGCCTTTCTATCCTTTCATTGGGTAACTCCTCCCTTGCCCAGTCGTACCTCATTTCCAAAGGCACGTCTTTCTATTCTGTGATTGGCTGACGCTTTCCCCTCGTTTCCAAAGACACGCTTTTCTATTCTGTGATTAGTTGACTCCTCCCCTTCTCTTCCAAAGACAAGCCTTTCTATCCTTTCATTGGGTAACTCCTCCCTTGCCCAGTCGTTTCTCTCTACTCTTTCATTGGCTGAATCCGCCGCTCTGCGATAAACACCTCCTTCTCTACCATTGGCCGGTTCTCTTCCAAAGACACGCCCTTCTAGTCTCCCATTGGCTGACTCCTCCCCGTACACATCTTCTGTCTCTACTCTTTCATTGGCTGAATCCGCCGCTCTGCGATAAACACCTCCTTCTCTACCATTGGCCGGTTCTCTTCCAAAGACACGCCCCTCTAGTCTCCCATTGACTGACTCCTCCCCGTACACATCTTCTACTCTGGGATTGGTTGAATCGAAGCCCCGCCCAAAGGGAAGTCTTCCAAACGTGGTGGAAATGTCTTGCTCCCTCTCGAAGCCTGGTTTACACTCGCACGTGAAATGAGTTGGGTCACAATATTGGTTTTCTGGACACCCTGTATCTAGAGTACAGTGTGTGAGGAGATCGTGAGACATCGGGTGGTCGGGTGTTGTTATGCTGGGGAGAAGAGAGAATGAGGTGAGTTAGGAGTTTTAACTTAGGTAACAGCATTTTCTTTAGTTTGTTTGTATGTTTGTTCAGTCTAAAAAAGGTCTCATTCCTCTCAGTTATTTGATGGGATATAATAGACACCTGCCTCAGTGGTGTAGTGGTCAAGGCACTTGCCTGGTAAACAGAAGGGCTTAGGTTCAATCCCAGCCGAGGTATGGTATTTTGTTCTCAATATAATTTGAGAATTTGACCACAATAATAGTAGTAGTCTACTGCTGGAGTAAAGGGACTTTTCAGGCCTATTCGGGCAGTATAAAATATAAGCACTACTATTACCATTAAACATAAAAAAAAAACGTTCCACAAATGGCCCTTTTCTAAGTAATTTCTACATTTCCCTGAATCTGTAAAAACAATTCAGCATTGGGTACCTGTCATAAGCTGGGGTATGGTATTTTGTTCTCAATATAATTTGAGAATTTGACCACAATAATAGTAGTAGTCTACTGCTGGAGTAAAGGGACTTTTCAGGCCCATTTGGGCAGTATAAATAAGCATTACTATTACCATTAAACATAAAAAAAATGTTCCACAAATGGGCCTTTTCTAAGTAATTTCTACATTTCTCTGAATCTGTAAAAACAATTCAGCATTGGGTACCTGTCATAAGCTGGCGACTCTACATTGTCAGGTAAGACAGCTATCCATGAAGACTCTGGAGTAACGGGTCGTACTAGAACCATGCTGACTTGTACTCGTAACTCATCGTCTCGATATACTGGTCGACACTTCTCATTACTGTCACATTGAACCTGTGGGTGAAAATAATAGAATATACCTTGTCTATACTGCCAGCATAGGACTGAAAAGTCCCTTTACTCTCACAGTCTAAACAGGGTAAAAAAAAGTGTTTCATCACTGTTTTCATTTCCTAGCAATGGAATTTATTGTATTTAATTGTAATTTAAAATGTTCAAATAAATAAAGTCCTGACACTCACCCAGTTCTAGGTTGGATAGTTGCAAGTACAGTGTCTTGGATTTCTGCATATCGACCGGTTTATGTTGGTTGAGTGACTCGCGCAGTGTCCAATCATAGGATACCAGGCCATGATCATCTGTACTCATGTTACCGTTAAGGTTTGGTGGTTACTCACCCAGTTCCAGGTTGGATAGTTGCAAGTACGGTGTCTTGGATTTCTGCATATCAACCGGTTTATGTTGGTTGAGTGACTCGCGCAGTGTCCACTCATAAGATACCAGGCCTTGATCATCTGTACTCATGTTACCGTTAAGGTTTGGTGGTTACTCACCCAGTTCTAGGTTGGATAGTTGCAAGTACGGTGTCTTGGATTTCTGCATATCAACCGGTTTGTGTTGGTTGAGTGACTCGCGCAGTGTCCACTCATAAGATACCAGGCCATGATCATCCGTACTCATGTTACCGTTAAGGGTGACATTGGAGTTGGGAAGGTAGAGAATGACATCCGAGCCGGCGTTCGCTTCGGGCGGGTAGTCGGGCACTTTGGTTACCTGGTCAACAAGAGAAAAAAAGATGAAAGAAGATTATGATTAAAAAAAAATCTGGTGTGAATATCACATGACTACTTGTACTCGTAACTCATCGTCTCGATATACTGGTCGACACTTCTCATTACTGTCACATTGAACCTGTGGGTGAAAATAATAGAATACACCTTGTCTATACTGCCAGCATAGGACTGAAAAGTCCCTTCACTCTCACAGTCTAAACAAGGTAAAAAAAAGTGTTTCATCACTGTTTTTATTTCCTAGCAATGAAACAACTGCTACATTAAACACTTTTAGTCTGTGTTGTACCATACACATCCTGTAATATGTCTCTCATCCGATGGGCAACAAAAAACACAATACATATTTCCCATTTAGGTGCTAGATCAACACAAAAACACCAGAAAGTAACCCATTTTTTTTTTATTATTATTTATTTGGACTAGAAAATAAAACCATCATACTTAAATCTCCAACGTTTTTCAATGTTTGATGACAAAAAAGGCTGACTTTTCCCCTCAATGGTTTTTCCCAATGATTTAGCATCTCCAATGCCTTAGAAAATGCACTATTGAAACAAAGAAGAACCTTAATACTCACCAGAAAACAATTAATCTTCCCCTCTGCCCGATACATAAACACAATATTGCATGACTCGTCATTACAGCAGGTCTGAACACACTGTTCCACCGTCATAGGCAGTCCTTCCTCAGGGACTACCTTGGTAAAATTCCCCGCTGCCCTATTCCCAAAAGGAACATAGCCAACAAATTTCTTCGGATAGATTTTTGTACACTTTTCTTTGTTCAGTAGTTTTTTGGAGTTGAGTTGCGAGGTAGATAAGGAATCGGTGGGGTTGTGTGCGACAAGACAGATGAGGAGGATTTTTAGTATCAGATATGTCATGGTCCTAGCGGTGTGTTCTGCCCTATTCCCAAAAGGAACATAGCCAACAAATTTCTTCGGATAGATTTTTGTACACTTTTCTTTGTTCAGTAGTTTTTTGGAGTTCAGCTGTGAGGTAGATAAGGAATCGGTGGGGTTGTGTGTGACAAGACAGATGAGGAGGATTTTTAGTATCAGATATGTCATCGTGCTTGCAGTGTGTCAAGTAGTAGGCAGGATGACGGTGTAGTTACCACCGGCCTGGGCGTGAGGAGGTTGGTGCGAGGCGACCTTTACGAACACGTGAACATCCGACGTGGAGGATTGGTTGGAGCCGTCTGTTACTTTTAGTGTGAAGGTGTAGGTACCTGGGAATAGCATCAGAGAAGTGAGTTTTATAGATAGTTTCGACTCTAAAACTCTCTTTCCGAAGAAATTTATTTGGACAAAGTATTTTATTTTTTATTTATTTATTTACACGCTAAGCAGCAAAGCCATGTGTGAGGGGACAAAGTATAAAGCAAAAGATCATCAAGAGTGAAGACAAAGTATAGGGCTGCCTGGAAGAGACTGACAAGAGTGTCTTCTAAAGAGTTTCATCCGATTTTTTGCCGAATGTTAATAATAATAGTGCTTATTTATACTGCTCGCATAGGACTGAAAAGTCCCTTTACTCCAGCAGTGGGCTACTACAATTATTGTGGTCAAATTCTCAAATTATATGAGGATAAAATTCCATACCTCGGCTGGGATTGAACCCACGCCCTCCTGTTTACCAGGCGAGCGCCTTGACCACTACACCACCGAGGCAGGTGTAGGCAATGCAATGTAGGTGGCAAATGTTATGTAGGCAATGCAATTTAATGAAAGTGTCCCCACTACCACAAGACACAATTTTTTCCCCGAACGACACAAAACGTCCTTGTAAGCAAAGTTGTAATTTAAACGAGAGTGTTCCCTCTACGCACGACACGATTTTTTTTCCGAACGACAAGTGTGAACGGGCCTTAAGATGGCACTCTGAATAAAGCACTACTTAAGTTGAACTTTAGTTGAATGGGCTGTAGAGCGCTTTAATTCCAATTAAATATCCTATTAAGAACTCTTTAAAGTACCAAATTTATATTTAGGTATTATCAATAGCCCCCTTTTTTGTCTCTATTTTTCAATTTATTGTATTTAATTGTAATTTAAAATGTTCAAATAAATAAAGTCCTGACACTCACCCAGTTCTGGGTCACAATATTGGTTTTCTGGACACCCTGTATCTAGAGTACAGTGTGTGAGGAGATCGTGAGACATCGGGTGGTCGGGTGTTGTTAGGCTGGGGAGAAGAGAGAATGAGGTGAGTTAGGAGTTTTAACTTAAGTAACAGCATTCTCTTTAGTTTGTTTGTATGTTTGTTCAGTCTAAAAAAGGTCTCATTCCTCTCACATAGTTATTTGATGGGATATAATAGACACCTGCCTCAGTGGTGTAGTGGTCAAGGCGCTTGCCTGGTTGAGGTGAATACAGGATCATGTTGTCACCTGGAATGAGAATGATGTAGTTCTGAGGTGAATACAGGATCATGTTGTCA
>NW_007377813.1:0-11638 GCF_000475195.1 Diaphorina citri | reverse complement strand
GAGTAATTAGTACTCTACACAGGTGGTCGTTTGAGTTAAACTTTAAATAAATTGGATATACTTTTTATACATATGAATTTTACAGTTTATTTTTAATGTTAATGTTAATGTTTTATATGTTAATGATTTTCTTTTTTTTAGGTTTCTTGCCTTTAAAAACACCCTTTTTAAAGGCAAGACCAGCTCTATAAGCTTGAATCGTGGAGGCTCTGGGAAAGATTAAAGTGGAAAGGTAAGAGGGTCCCACAGTTTGTGTACTAGGACATAAGTGGAGTCTTGATGTAGTAAGAGTAAGGTTCCACTAGTTTTGTACTAGGACATAAGTGGAGTCTTTGGATGTAGTAAGTAAGAAAAGTTAACGTTTTTACCACTGTGGTGTCACTAGACATAAGTGGAGTCCTAGCAGTAAGAGTAAGGTACACTGTTGGTACTAAGGGCAGAAGTGGAGGTCTTGAATGAAGCCTGTAGTCTAGCTGACTTATGACTAGAAATTGAGGAGTCTGATAAGGTAAGGTCCACAGCTGATAGGACATAAGTACAGGATGTAAGTAGAGTAACGGTCCGCATGGAGTACTAAGACCAAGGTCCACTGTAAGTACAGTCGACATAAGTTCATTTAAGTCTAAGTAAGGTCCACTTTGTACTACGGACATAAGTGGAGTCTTGATTAGTAAGTAAGAACTAGATTAGCTCGCTGGTGGAAGCCTAACACTCTATACATACCCTGGGGCTCGCCTCCTCCCTTCTTCTTCTGGTCACCGCCTACTCCCCCCTCTTTTTCCGGTTTTCGGTCGGCCCCTTAGACAAATCAAATCCTAAATTTTGACGAACGGGATATCCACCAGCAAATAGGACATATTTTGAATTTCAGTTTATAGCCAAATGTGATCAGGAGGTAGGTCCACACTAAACCAACATCATCCGCCAGAACTGCCAACCGCTAGCCAATGTAAGATGGCGTACGAAGTCGTTATTTTTATCAATCATTAGGATTGAACCGAAAAAAAAAAAAAAAAAAAAAAAAAAAAAAAAATGTACCTACTCGTTTTTTGATTGCAAATGCATACTTCACGGGTTACTTTCTGGTTTTCTCGTGTTGCTTCAGCACCTAACTGAGAAAAATGGGAAGTATTGTGTCTCTTCTCGCCCATCTGATCAGGGACATACGAGATGGACATGCTACGACACAGACCACACGAGTCTAATGTAGCAGTTGTTTCATTGCTCATGGCCTTGAGAAGGGAAAAAACAGTGCAAGATGCTTCTCCTCTAACGGAAATTAGGGTATTTAGCTAAATTTACCTGCATTGGCTTTGGGCGCTTGGTTCCCGTTTTGCAACACCTGTATAGTGGTCACATCACTAGCTGAATTTCCGTTGATATCTCGCACTATTAGTTCAACATACTTCTCCTCCTGGGTATTTAGCTAAATTTACCTGCATTGGCTTTGGACGCTTGGTTCCCGTTTTGCAGCACCTGTATAGTGGTCACATCACTAGCTGAATTTCCGTTGATATCTCGCACCATTAGTTCAACATACTTCTCCTCCTGGGTATTTAGCTATACATATTTACCTGCATTTGCTTACAAGGACGTTTTGTGTCGTTCGGGGAAAAAATTGTGTCTTGTGGTAGTGGGGACACTTTCATTAAATTGCATTGCCTACACAACATTCGAAAAAAAATCGGATGAAACTCTTCAGAAGACACTCTTGTCAGTCTCTTCCAGGCAGCCCTATACTTTGTCTTCACTCTTGATGATCTTTTGCTTTGTTCTTTGTCCAAACAAATTTCTTCGGAAAGAGGAAAAAATCGAGTTTTAGAGTCCAAACTATCTATAAAACTTACTTCTCTGATGTTGATTCCCAGGTACATACACCTTCACACTAAAAGTAACAGACGGCTCCAACCAATCTTCCACGTCCGATGTTCACGTGTTCGTAAAGGTCGCCTCGCACCAACCTCCTCACGCCCAGGCCGGTGGTAACTACACCGTCATCCTGCCTACTACTTGGGTGATGCTGGATGCGACTCGTTCCCGTGCTGAGAGCGATGGCGTGGAACTGGTCAATTTCACCTGGGTACAGCGAGCCGGCCCGAGCCGATTGGTGTTCGTGTCTTTGGAACCAAATGTGAGTAAAAAGGCCCGATCCGACCTAAAATCGTGTCGTTTGTGGTGGAAACACTCTCATTTAAATTGCATTGATGCCAGCCTAGTTAGCTTAGTTGGTAGTGCGTCTGCCTTGTAAGCGCTAGGCCGCGGGTTCGATTCCCGCCCGGGGCGGATTTTATCCTGATGGGATAATGTTCGTTCTCGGAAACGGCTGGCTTTCTCCTATCCTGTCTTCCTTCTCTCCTCGATTTCGGGACGATAAGACCATAGCAGTTAAAGCTGTCTTCCTTCTCTCTTCGATCTCGGGACGATAAGACCATAGCAGTTACAGTTCCCTCTGTCAAACCTCTTAAAAAAGCGAGTAATCTCCTATTTGTAAGCGCTAGATCGCGGCTTAGATTTCCGCCCGCGGCGAACTTTTTTTAGGATAAGGTTCGTTGGGGGGATCCCCGGGAAAAACAAAAAAAAGCTTTGTCATTTTTTTTTTTTTTTTTTTTTTTTTTTTTTAAATGCAGAAAATTGATACATGAAAGATGCAGAAAATTGATACATACGAGTAAAAGACATACAAGAAAATAAAGAAGTGGTATGAAAAAAATTAAAATCCCTACATTTAGCTGAAAAAAAATCCCTACTTTTTCCAAAATTTCCTCCACTTCTTAACTACTATCTATGTCAGACTTCGAAAATTTCGAGCAACCACATGGGAACAGAAATTCCCCTTGAGAGCAAAAATACTATCTGAGAGCAAATTCGCACAAAAAAAAAAACGACAAAAAGTAGTGAGATCCCTATCTAAACTCACCGGGTAATACAGTGACGTTGCCCGTAGCGTGTCCGGATGCGTGTTTAGCCGTAACGTTCACCCGGAATACATACACGCCGCGTATAAGTTTGCGCAGGCGCAGCGTAGCTTTGTTCTGATCCATCATGCTGGTCTCTGCACCGCCCTCTGGTGATGATAGCAGAGTCCATTGATATTGATAGGGGTCATCTGTAAAGACAAATAAAATTGGCTAGATTCACCCAAACATTAACACAGACAAAAGTACATAAATGTTGGGGTAAAAAAAAGTAGACCAGAATATACAGCCTCATTTATCCTGCCAGAATGAGACTGAAAAGTTCCTTTCAATAAGATGTAGGTTAAAGTTATCCCATAACCCATAATGTTGTAGGAAATTTCGTTCATGATAGCCACACTGCCCTCACGTCACGTAGACTCACGTGACGTGATAGTAGTGTTTCTACCTTAACCCCTTACCTTTCTCGACAGGTACTACGAACGAAGACAACTGAACCTCGTTCTCAGGCAGCTTAACCACTTTAGATCGTACGGATACACTCAGCTCTTTGCTCTCATCTGGCCCCAGGGACATGGATGGGTTAAGATGGTCCAGGGACTGGTGAGGGTTAATGCCCCCCTCTGAGTAGATGGGAGAGAGGAGAGGGGGGTCATTGCTCTGCAAATAGAGGGGGGATGTTTTATTAAATGTTGCTCTTTTAAATGTTGTTTTATTAAATGTTGCTCTCTTGTTTTATTAAATCTTGCTCTCTTAAATGTTGTTTTATTAAATTTTGCTGTCTTAAATGTTGTTTTATTAAATTTTGGTCTCTTAAATGTTGTTTTATTAATTCTTGCTCTCTTAAATGTTGTTTTATTAAATCTTGCTCTCTTAAATATTGTTTTATTTAATGTTGCTCTCTTAAACGTTGTTTTCTTAAATGTTGCTTTTTTAAATGTTGTTTTATTAAATGTTGCTCTCATCTGGCCCCAGGGACATGCATGGGTTAAGATGGTCCAGGGACTGGTGAGGGTTAATGCCCCCCTCTGAGTAGATGGGAGAGAGGAGAGGGGGGTCATTACTCTGCAAATAGAGGGGGGATGTTTTATTAAATGTTGCTCTTTTAAATGTTGTTTTATTAAATGTTGCTCTCTTAAATGTTGTTTTCTTAAATGTTACTCTCTTAAATGTTGCTCTCTTGAAAAACCGGGTTTTTTTTTTTTTTTTTTTTTTTTTTTTTTTTTTTTTCAGTTCAATCCTAATGATTGATAAAAATAACGACTTCGTACGCCATCTTACATTGGCTAGCGGTTGGCAGTTCTGGCGGATGATGTTGGTTTAGTGTGGACCTACCTCCTGATCACATTTGGCTATAAACTGAAATTCAAAATATGTCCTATTTGCTGGTGGATATATCTCATTAATCATGAGATGTGTCCACCAGCAAACTCAATTTGAAATTTATTTAACCTATATGAAAAATATGTATACTTAAAATGTCAAATAAAAATTACAATTACAATTACAAAATTACAATTACTAAAAGAAAAAAATCCAAAGAACGGAAATTTTTGTTGGGAAAATTTCCGTCCTGGCCGAGATTCGAACCCAGCACCTCCAACCCTTTCTAATTTCAACTTTCCATTCCAGGTGACAACATGATTAAATTGCTACAAAAAGGAGCTGTCACAATTTGAGCAGTTACCAGTGTTATTATAGGGTTAGGTTAAACACAAAAAGGCTTCTGAAGAAATATGTACCAGAAATTATAAATGTGTTAAACATATTTAAATGCTTGTCTATTCCCCACTTGATAAACCCCAATAATTTTCATGGCTTGACTTGAATTTGAACTAACAACCTCTGGATCTGAAGTCCACTGTGCTAACCATTACACCACTGAGGTTGGTAACCTGCCAGATGTGTTCAACATGGAATAAATTTCATTATTGGATTTTGAGGCCTGATCAGATATTCAGGCTATTTTCTTCTGAGGCTCTTTTTTTCAAGTGAGTTCTACGATCCACTAGTTACTTTAAAAGAATTTTAAATCAAAAGTACTGTATCTGTATCCTACTGATAAGATAACACTTTGGTCTGGTATCTACTTTTACTTACTTACCTATTGTTCAATATGTTCCATCACTTGTACAACTCCAAATATCCAGGCTAAGTATATTCAGCATTGTACCCGGAACACGGGTATCTACACATGAAAAACTAGATAAGGATACCCCATTTCCTGCCCTAACTCCTTATCTTATCGCCAGTTATCGCCAAAAAAATGAAAAACCCCCCCTTATTTCCCTTATCAGTTTATCACAAAATCAAAATTTTTCGAAACTCGAAAATTTTTGTTTACAAATGTGAAGTTAGCAAAAGTTGTTGGAAACGGAGAAAATTACTAATGTGAAGCTAGCCATTGCTTACCTCCAAGGAGGTTGAGATTTGCTGGATTTGAAACGAACGCTTGAAAAGTGCGACACAAGTCGTAGAATCGACTTGTGTTTTTTTTAGGATTTTTGAATTTTAAATTTTTTGCTCAAACCAAAATCTTTTTGTACAGTTTGTACTTTTGTTCTAGTTCTAGCGCTAACTAAAAGCTCGTCGTTAGTAAATTACCCAACACTGTCGCTGTCCTGGATGGAACCCCTAGCACAGATGATGATCATATCATATCTTACAGGTAAACTTAATTTTATATTGATAGATTCTGATGTAACTTTGTGAAGATTCATCTTGAAAAGAAGAACACAATAACTTTTACTCTCCAACTGTGAAGAGTAAAAGTTATTGTGTTCTTCTTTACTTAATTTTATTCCTACCTGTAAAATGTTGAAAAAACTGACAAAAATCAATGAGATCTCCTTCGAAAACCTCTGATGTAAAAAAGTTGTGCCAGGATGCTTGATTTTTGGACCAAGTCCAAAAATCGACTTTTTGATGGGTGAGGTTTGCTATTTACATCAGAGGTTTTTTTTGTGGGGATCTCACTGTTTTTTCTTTCTATAGTTACACTTATTTGTTAGTTTATTTTTCCTTGCCGGTGGGAGTTCACTTGAATACAAACCACCCTCTCTTATAAATATTCCCCTTTTGGGTACTTTGATCTTGGCGCATCTTTTTTACATCAGAGGTTTTTTGTGGGGATCTCACTGTTTTTTCTGTCTATAGTTACACTTTTTGCCTTGCACGTGGGAGTTGCAGCAAGGTCCACTTGAATACAAACGTCCCACTCCCCTGTTAGACATTTTAATCTTGGCGCATCTTTTTTTACATCAAAGGTGTTTTTGTGGGGATCTCACTCTTTTTTCTGTTCATAGTTGCACTTATTTTTATTTATTTATTTTTTCTTTTTCATTTTGATTTTCTTCTTCTTTGCAGGTGGGAGTTACAGCAAGGTCCACTGGAATACAAACCCCCCGCCTTGATGAACGTATCTCTACTCAAGTTAGACAATTTGAATATCACAGGCAATTAATTCAACCAATCCCAGAGCAGAAGATGTGTACGGGGAGGAGTCAGCCAATGGGAGACTAGAAGGGCGTGTCTTTGGAAGAGAACCGGCCAATGGTAGAGAAGGAGGTGTTTATCGCAGAGCGGCGGATTCAGCCAATGAAAGAGTAGAGAGAAACGACTGGGCAAGGGAGGAGTTACCCAATGAAAGGATAGAAAGGCTTGTCTTTGGAAGAGAAGGGGAGGAGTCAACTAATCACAGAATAGAAAAGCGTGTCTTTGGAAACGAGGGGAAAGCGTCAGCCAATCACAGAATAGAAAGACGTGCCTTTGGAAATGAGGGGAAGGAGCCAGCCAATCACAGAATAGAGAGGCGTGTCTTCGAGTCAGAGAGGGAGGGGCTAGCCAATCAGGAGGCAGTATATGGAAGGAGGAAAAGAGGGGAGGGGATGTGTTTGCCCGTGATGGACGAATCCCGTTTGATTTCCTCGTATGTGCGCGCGCAGACCTTGGTGAGTATAACAACATGATTTCTAGACCTTTTAGGTATTCAAATTTATTATGGTGAGATTTCTATAGGGCTTATTATTTCTTTTATTTTCATTTATTTCATTTGAAAATGAAACAAATAAGCGCTAGGTTGCGGGTTCGATTCCCGCTGAGTTCGGATTTTATCCTGATGGGATAATGTTCGTTCTCGGAACGGCTGGCTTTCTCCTATCCTGTCTTCCTCCTCTCTTCGATTTCGGGACGATAAGACCTTAGCAGTTACAGTTCCCTTTGTCAAACCTCTTTTTTTTTAATCCCTTGACCTTAGTAATTCAAACAACCAAACATCTAAGTAAACCAATGCAAAACGGTCGAGTTAAAACGTACCTAGACCTTCACTTCGTTCGGTCAATAAAAAATAAGGACAAGAACTTTACCCCTCTATTTGCAGAGCAATGACCCCCCTCTCCTCTCTCCCATCTACTCAGAGGGGGGCATTAACCCTCACCAGTCCCTGGACCATCTTAACCCATGCATGTCCCTGGGGCCAGATGAGAGCAACATTTAATAAAACAACATTTAAAAAAGCAACATTTAAGAAAACAACGTTTAAGAGAGCAACATTAAATAAAACAATATTTAAGAGAGCAAGATTTAATAAAACAACATTTAAGAGAGCAAGAATTAATAAAACAACATTTAAGAGACCAAAATTTAATAAAACAACATTTAAGACAGCAAAATTTAATAAAACAACATTTAAGAGAGCAAGATTTAATAAAACAAGAGAGCAACATTTAATAAAACAACATTTAAAAGAGCAACATTTAATAAAACATCCCCCCTCTATTTGCAGAGCAATGACCCCCCTCTCCTCTCTCCCATCTACTCAGAGGGGGGCATTAACCCTCACCAGTCCCTGGACCATCTTAACCCATCCATGTCCCTGGGGCCAGATGTGAGCAAAGAGCTGAGTGCATCCGTACGATCTAAAGTGGTTAAGCTGCCTGAGAACGAGGTTCAGTTGTCTTCGTTTGTAGTACCTGTCGAGAAAGGTAAGGGGTTAAGGTAGAAACACTACTGTCACGTGAGTTTACGTGACGTGAGGGCAGTGTGGCTATCATGAAGGAAATTTCCTACAACATTATGGGTTATGGGATAACTTTAACCTACATCTTATTGACCCCCCATGAACTTACTTGACGTGAGGGCAGTGTGGCTATCATGAACGAAATTTTCTACAACATTATGGGTTATGGGATAACTTTAACCTACATCTTATTGACCCCCCATGAAGTTACGTGACGTGATGGTAGTGTAGCTGTTCTGAACGAAATTACCTTTGTCGAACGAAATCTGAACGTCATGAACGAAATTTCCTACAACATTATGGGTTATGGGATAACTTTAACCTACATCTTATTGACCCCCCATGAACTTACTTGACGTGATGGTAATGTAGCTGTTCTGAACGAAATTACCTTTGTCGAACGAAATCTGAACGAAATATTACAGGAAGACTTTGAACTACATCTCTCTGACTTCCCGTGAGCTTGCAGGCAACACATTAATGTGTTTGTGCGCATGCGGTTTTGCGTATTTCTTAAAATCTGACGTCACTACTCTTTGGACTTCTTCATTGGAACGGCAAATAAAGATTTAATTTTGAACAAAGGATTTCATTGGTTGATGTGAAGCTAGCCGGCGAACACGCCACAAATACCGATATTTTTATTCGATATCGACATTTTTTTCCGATATTGTTCGATATATCGGAACCGTAATATCGATATCCGGAAATATCGATATAATATCGACATCCCTAACTCTCATTTAAATTGCATTGCCTACAAGGAAACCAACCTCCGTGGTGGTTTAACGCGTTGGACTTTGGATCTGAAGGTTGGTGTTTCGAGTGCAAGTCAGTAGTGGGAACACTCATTTAAATTTTAGGGGTCCGGTTAAACCAGTGGTAACGCGCTTGTTCGCCATGCAGAAGTTCCTGGGTTCAAATCTTACCATGGACAAATTTCGATCCTATTTCGATTGCAAATATGCTACGACACACGCCATACGAATCTAATGTAGCATTTGTTTGTTTTCTACGAAATAAAAACGGCGGAAAACACTTTTTTTTCATATAAAATATTAAAAAAAAACAAACAAACAGACAGACGGACAAACAAACAAACAAACGAACAAGCAAACAAACAAAAAGTTTCCCTTAGGCTGCGTGGGAGACCTTACAAGACTAGAAACTTAAACATGGAAGTAGCTATGGCATATAAATGCGCATAGCGACCGGTGCCAGCATGGTAGGTAAACATTGGATTTTAGGATTATTGAGATATTGGGAAAATCCTACAATGCTGCAGTGAGCACCAAAGTTGTGACATAATAACACAAAGAAACTGCATTTATATTGAGATATTGGGAAAATCCTACAATGCTGCAGTGAGCACCAAAGTTGTGACATAATAACACAAAGAAACTGCATTTACATTTTAGACTTCAAAATAAAAATAACTCCCCCTTTCACTCCCACAGGAAGATGTGAGTCTCAACTCCTCGTCCAACATGAAAATCAACGCCACAAACCTGACCAAGGGTATCTATCGTGTTGAACTAATAGTGCGAGATATCAACGGGAATTCAGCTAGTGATGTGGCCACCATACAGGTGCTGCAAAACGGAAACCAAGCGCCCAAAGCCAATGCAGGTAAATTTAGCTAAATACCTTAATTTCCGTTAGAGGAGAAGTCTCATACATAAAATTTTTTTTTTTTTTTTTTTTTTTTTTTGACAATAAATTTTTGGCTGGATCCTCATCCAAAATTTTACCTAGTGAAAAAGGTTATTATTACAAGTGCGGCTCAGGTTTATGGTATTTCTCTCCCAAATCTTCTCTACACACATTTTCTTTCTGTTCAAAATGGTTCTTTCACCTATTTTCAGATCAAACTCTCACAGCCAGATCAACAACAGGATGTGGTTCAACAACAACAGCAGCAAGTCCAACAACAGCAACAACAAGTTCAGCAACAAAATCAACAACAGCAGCAGCAACAACAGAATCAACTCATGCAAGCTGGACAAATTCAACAGGTAAGTTCAGGTGTATTTTCCTTTTGTAATGTAATGTAACGGGGGTGAAACCCCTTTTTTTTTTTTTTTTTTTTTTTTTTAAATCTGTCTTCTCTTCTCTCCAGGTCACGGCAAATGTATCGAGGACACGCGCATCTGTCTCTGCGACAGTTTCTGGATGCGCAACCTCTACGCACGCGCTCTCACGTACGACCCTCTCCTCTACGATGACAATTGCGCCTGGTCCATCCTGTACGTCATTCTAGCGCTCATGTTAGCGCTAACGGCGCTACTGGGGGTGTGCGCATGCGTGTGTTTCCGCGCTCACGGAGGTCGGAAGGTCTACCGTTCCGGGCGGTCCGCGTATAAGTATAAAACGATGGATAAGGGGTATAAAGAGTATAAAGGGAAGGGTAATCGCGAGGAAGGAATACGGTTGAGTGCCTTCCCGGGCACTTCTTCGGGAGAGGAGGAATCTGGAGGTTCGAGTTTGGAGGCGTTTGACATACGGAATGTGGCCCGTCCGAATGGAGTGGCCAAGAAGATGAGTATGAAGACGTGAAGAGGAATCGAACCCGGGACCTCTGGCTTGCAAGCCTAGTGTGATCACTCGGCTGTGGAGGTTCCTTCTCCTATGTCGTCATTTGAAATGACTCAAAATTCAGTTTTTTTTTTTTTTTACCTCATATTTGAGGAACGCAGTGCTAGGTGTTTTATACAGGGTGAGGCGCGGCACTCAATTTCCTTTTTTTAAAAGTCGATTAAAAAAAAAATCTGTGATACTTTCTTGACTTCTGTTCATGGATTAGCATCAAGAAATGTTGGAAATTTGACTTTATGTTGTTTCGAAAAGTACTCCATTCAAATGGCGACCCCCATTCTCGATACATTGATGGAGGTGATTTCTGAAGTTTCTCTCTACTTTCTCCAACATTGCTACCGGTGGACGACCTATTTCTCGTCGGATGTTGTGCTTCAGTTCTTCAAGGGTCCTCGGAGGATCTTCAGCCTTCAGGTAGCCCCATAAAATCTCGAAAAGGACACCATAAAGAAGACGAAACGCGCGCTGCACTGATACTCTATTAGACTCATTTGAAAAATAACTTTCTACATAAAATGCTTTCTGTTGCTTTGATAAAATAATGTTGAGGACTGAACTAAATCGAAACATAAATTTCCATCTTTTTTTTTAATCTGAACTTGTCTAATTACAAGTGCGGCTGCACATTGGACGTTTCAAAAAAGGAAATTGCCGCGCCTCACCCTGTACTTGAGATAAAACACCCAATAATTGGCATCGTACCAAAAATCGTCACTTATTGATTTTGAATACAAAAACAAGAAAATGAGCCAGATTTTCTCGTTTTTTTTTCCATTCATATAATCAGATTCAAAAAGTGACGATTTTTGGTACAATAACGATTATTGGGTGTTTTTCCTTTTTTACCTTATGTACTTACTTAATTTGCTTTACATATTACTCTATGTACTTAATTTATTGATGATCTACTTTTATGTGTACTTAATTTTTTTATCTACGTATATGTACTTAATTTATTATTGACTTACGAGTATGTACTTAATTTTTCACTTAAGTTGAAGCTTATAATATCTAGTCAAAATGTTGTGTGTGATATAGGTAAATAGAAATAGGTATTTTTGGGGCCCGTTCCCACTTGTCATGAGTATCATCCGATTTTCTTCCAAATATC
>NW_007377812.1:218595-219797 GCF_000475195.1 Diaphorina citri | reverse complement strand
GCGAATGTTGGAGACCGTTCGGCCTCCGGCGGAGATGGAAGAGGTGAGGGTTTCGTTGTTGAGAGAGTTGAGCTTCTGGAGGACTTGCAGACAGAGGGAGAGCTTGCGATTGAACGTGATGTCCTACGGGGTGTGAGTGATGGTTTAGGTTATAGGTTATAGAATTTGAGAAAACAATACCTTATTATTATGTTAAGGCGGTCTCTTTCTGATCCCTTGTGTTCCGCGTCCATTTGAGTTTACGTCCATTTGTAAATCTTCAAAGAGATACAAACTAAAACCAATAACTTCCACCACAGCAAGACCTAACAGCAAGTGGTCTGAGGAGAGAAAGGTTGACCATTCTTCAAGGATGAAGATATACTGGGACAAGAGAAATCAGAAACTATAGACTCTCTCTCTCTGCGACCACATTTTCCTATGCGACCAAATTTTCCTATGCGACCACTATACCAGGTAAAACAGTTATTATACAGACTAGGAGAGAGCCATCACCAAAAAGTTAGAGAAATAGCTTAGGGGATGAGACCATGTATAGTTTTTTTTTTTTTTTTTTTTTTTTTTTGGGGGGGGTTCCACTTTTTTTTTATTTTTTTTTTTTTTTTTTTTTTTTTTTCCCTTTCAAATATCCTTTTTTTCAGGAGAGAGTTTGTTGTTGCCTTTTGTGTTTCTTGTTTTCTTGTTTTTGTTCTTTTTGTGTTTTTTTTTTTTTTTTTACACTAATAACTGATTTATTCTTTACCTACTCTATTTTAGCTCTCCTCCAATTCTTTCTTATTTCCTTAATTCTCTTTTTTCTCAATTTTTAATTCCTATTGACTACCCTTTACCATTTCCCAAACTCTGAGAACATTTATACATTTTTAACATGATTAAAACATTCTGTTAAGCTATATTATCACCTATCATGAGCCATGTTTCTACAAAAAAACAAGAAAACAAAACGAAAAAAAAAAAGTTTCGGTGACCAGACTAAAAGAAGATAACGTCCCTTGACCATACTACGACGTACACAGGTCTACTGATGAAACTTTCTGACTCCAGGGACTATAAATTCTGTTACGGAGTATATAGGAAAACGATGTCGGTCGGCCCTCAGACGAGCTAAGGTGGTTACCACAGCGTCGCTGAGTGGGTGAGTATATAGCTAGAACATAATAGAAGGGTCACATAGAATGGCTCAGTCACAACGATGCTTTCTC
>NW_007377812.1:207924-216837 GCF_000475195.1 Diaphorina citri | reverse complement strand
CTTCTAAATGTTTACCTGCATTTGAGTTTACCTGCGCCTTGTGTTCCCTAGTCTTTCTCTGGCGGAATTGTATTATTATTCCATAACAAAAGAGTTTAAGATATTGGATATTGGATTTGGTAGTGAGTGTGGGGCATCCTGTAGTGCAAGTTAGCGTTCGAGAGGGAGACAGACGTTCAGGAGGTCTTCGAGTTGAGAGAGTTGTTGCTTTGGGAGTGGAGAAGGTAGAGGCGGCCTCCGGCTTGCCAGAGGTTGTAAGCGAAAGAGATACAAACTAAAACCAATAACTTCCACCACAGCAAGACCTAACAGCAAGTGGTCTGAGGAGAGAAAGGTTGACCATTCTTCAAGGATGAAGATATACTGGGACAAGAGAAATCAGAAATTCTTAACTCTATGGTCTCTCTCTCTCTCTCTTTCGAGTAACACTACGGTAAGATACACTGGGAAGATAATACAAGATCGCTATATATATATATATATATATATACTCACACCATTGGTGGAATCGACAACTCCCGGCTGCTGTAGAAGATATATGAGGCATTGCTTAAATATCAGGATCAGTCTTTCAAAGTAGTCATCTGACATGAGCAGATACCAGTTCCCTGCAATAGAAGAAAATCAGACAGTGACTTTGAAAAAAACATCTTTGTACGAGTATATCACTATATCGAATTTGTCTTAAAATTAGTAAATTTTGAATGATTTAAAGATTCAAACCTTGACATTTGCCAGCCCAGTTAGCTTAGTTGGTAGTGCGTCTGCCTTGTAAGCGCTAGGCCGCGGGTTCGATTCGCGGATTTTATCCTGATGGGATAATGTTCGTTCTCGGAACGGCTGGCTTTCTCCTATCCTGTCTTCCTTCTCTCTTCGATTTCGGGACGATAAGACCATAGCAGTTACAGTTCCCTTAGTCAAACCAATTGAAAAAAAAAAAAAAAAACCTTGACATTTGAAATGGTTCAATATTCTAGGATTTGACCAGTACAATCTATTCCTGCAAGAAGTGCAAGAGCTATCATTCTAGCAAATAAAGAGCTTGTACTTACCTACATACTTTGTGTTTCATTCGAAATTAAATAATATTTTGCGTTTTCTTTCCTATCTGTGGCATAAAGCTCACCTGTGAACCATTTTCGGAGAGAACCAATTCAAATGTAACAAAAGTTCAAAATACTTATTTTTGGGAACCATTTCGTACTTCGCCTATCCACCACTTTATCAAATAAATTATAATATGTATTGATAATTGTGTAGTTGTAAATTGCAAGGCCACATAGGGTTCCTGAAACACATAGAAACAAACGAAATGAGAAGGAAAAAAAAAATCATACTAAATGGGAAAAAGAAGAATAATATAGGGCTGATAATAATAATAATAATAAAAAAAAATGTCTGACTTCATTATTTAGTTCTTGCTGGGAATCGAACCGTGTAGTTGTAAATTGCAAGGCCACATAGGGTTCCTGAAACACACAGAGAAAAATACTAAATGAGAAAAAGAAGAGTAATATAGGACTGATGATTTATTTGAATATTCTCTTGACTCAATTATTTAGTAATTTTTGCATGCTACCTAACGCTTTGGAAAATAGATTGATCAGAATCTAGGGAAGATGTTTGAATGACCATCCTCTGACTATTTTATGGCACTACTGAGATTCGAACTGCATACAAAAAATTCTTTCGACATTCTTTACAAGAACATATCTTAAACATATTATACAGAATTTATATATCCAAGGAGCATATTCCTTACCTATAAGAAAATACATATTCTGATCTTCAAACGTATCCTCGCTAAACCATATACTCCTTGTTTCTTCATATTCCTTAAACATACTGTATTTAGAAATATACGTACAAGGAACATATTCCTTACCTATAAGGAAATACATATTCTGATCCTCAAACGTGTCCTCACTAAACCATATACTCCTTGTTTCTTCGTACTCCTTGAACATGCCATACTTGGGATCCAGGATCTCTTTCAGGAGCAACATGAGGAATTCCCGCCTTACTCCTCCTGCATCTTCTGCTTCCTCTCCTCTAAATTTCACCTGGGGAGCAAGGTAAATGGGAGAAGTGTCATTGACCTATAAATTAAATGAGGCAGGTTCACCAGCCTTTGAATCGTACCCGTGACCTAGCACCTTATTCTGCTTCCTCTCCTCTAAATTTCACCTGGGGAGCAAGGTAAATGGGAGAAGTGTCATTGACCTATAAATTAAATGAGGCAGGTTCATCAGCCTTTTATTACTACCTAGATTTTTTCACCTGTGAGAGACAACTCGCATTTAACTCGTCAGGTCGAAAAAGATCAACTCTGACAGAAATTGAACCCGAAATTTCCAGAGTATCTACAAGCCTAGTGGTACAGGTTCAAGCATTGATATTAATTTGGTAACATTATAACATTGTTTAATAGGTTTATAAGAACATGACTCAGCTTAACGCCCGATCTCTGGGTACAGAAGAGACAAGAGGAATAAAATTTAGATACTAATCAAATTTTGTTTCATAAACTTTCACTTGGGATCCAGGATCTCTTTCAGGAGCAACATGAGGAATTCCCGCCTTACTCCTCCTGCATCTTCTGCTTCCTCTCCTCTAAATTTTACCTGGGGAGCAAGGTAAATGGGAGAAGGGTCATTGACCTATAAATTAAATGAGGCAGGTTCATCAGCCTTTGAATCGTACCCGTGACCTAGCGCTTACAAGGCAGACGTTCTACAACCCAAGCTAACAAGTTGCTCTAATGGTCTATTCAGTCTATTAGAATCAATTACCTTGAGCGGTTTCTTAAAGTCGTTGGTTGTATACTGGGCCAACTCCCGTATCGTATCCTCTACAATGTTGTCTCGCGATACTTCCACTTCTAGATATTGGTTGAGCGTATGAGGGTTGAACGTTTGTAGGAACAGGTAGAAGTTGGTTTGGTTCATGGCGTGCTCCATCTGTATCCGTTGGTCCATTTCTAGGAGAGTGGTTTTAGCCTGAAAGGAGAGTGTGGAGTAGGGTTGTGAAATGAGACTTTTTCTTTTGTAGCCTACCTAACCCTCTACCGTGTACTTCGGGAGACTCAAGTCGTGAATATGCCTTTATTTTAGGAAATAATGTGGGAAATACGGAACGTGGGTTCGAATCCCGGCCGGGGCGGAAATTTTCTGACCGAACTTTTCCGTTCTTGGATGGGCATGGATGTAAAAGAATGTGCCTTGAAGTAATGCGAAAGCGGTTTCAAGGTAGGTACAAAAAAAAAATGTTTTTCTTATTAGGTATTTTCTGGTGGATAAATGTAAACGATCTCACCATTATTTTTTAGTACCGACTTGTTTTTTTGGGGGATAAATGTAAACGATCTCCCCTTTTTTTTTTATTCCCGTTTTTTTTTTTTTTTTTTTTTTTTTTTTTTTACAATCGAGAGATGGATCCTCTTTGCGTGCTACTTAACCCTATCCAAAAACAAATCGGAAACCAGACAATCACTTACCTTAGCGTCAAATATGAACGGATAGTTACACAGAAAGTCCCTTGTGCTCCCATTCGGTCGGCCCGAAATCCATCGGAAATAATCGATGCGGATATCGCACACCGTTGCCAAATCGGGCATATAGAAGGCCGTGTACGCTACTTTGCGGCCTCCGTGGGGGGCCGGGGTGCGAATGTTGGAGACCGTTCGGCCTCCGGCGGAGATGGAAGAGGTGAGGGTTTCGTTGTTGAGAGAGTTGAGCTTCTGAAGGACTTGCAGACAGAAGGAGAGCTTGCGATTGAACGTGATGTCCTGCGGGGGTGTGGGTGATGGTTTAGGTTATAGAATTTGAGAAAACAATAACTTATTATTATGTTAAGGCGGTCTCTTTCTGATCCCTTGTGTTCCGCGTCCATTTTAGTTTAGGACTATTGCACTAACTAAATTGTAAATCTTAAAGAGATACAAACTAAAACCAATAACTTCCACCACAGCAAGACCTAACAGCAAGTGGTCTGAGGAGAGAAAGGTTGACCATTCTTCAAGGATGAAGATATACTGGGACAAGAGAAAGCAGAAACCATAGAGTTGAGAATTTACTCTATGGTCTCTCTCTCTCTCTTTCTCTCTCTCTCTCTCTTTCGAGTAACACTACGGTAAGATACACTGGGAAGATAATACAAGATCGCTATATATATATACTCACACCATTGGTGGAATCGACAACTCCCGGCTGCTGTAGAAGATATATGAGGCATTGCTTAAATATCAGGATCAGTCTTTCAAAGTAGTCATCTGACATGAGCAGATACCAGTTCCCTGCAATAGAAGAAAATCAGACAGTGACTTTGAAAAAAACATCTTTGTACGAGTATATCACTATATCGAATTTGTCTTAAAATTAGTAAATTTTGAATGATTTAAAGATTCAAACCTTGACATTTGCCAGCCCAGTTAGCTTAGTTGGTAGTGCGTCTGCCTTGTAAGCGCTAGGCCGCGGGTTCGATTACACAAAGTCCAAATAGAGGTCCACGAACTCCGCCTTGTTGGACTGGTCCACGGGTATGTGCTCGCCGTTAGGTTTCAGGGCGTCCACTTTGGTTTGCCCGTACAGCTCGCGCGATATACTGAACGTGATGCCGAACACGTCTTCCAGATCTGGCTCCCGGTAGTCCAGGATGTCTTGAAGACTTCTGCAAAGAGAGAAGAGCGAGATTGGAGCCTTTTTTTTACTTTCTTTAAAGGTTTGATAAAGGGAACTGTAACTGCTAAGGTCTTATCGTCCCGAAATCGAAGAGAGAAGGAAATTTAATTGTGTTAATCATAAATGCTTGCCACAAATATCGTTCACCCATTATTACACCTATATAAATTTTATGACTTGACTTGGACTCGAACAACCAACTTCCAGACCTAAAGTTCAAGGCGTTAACCATTGCACCACTAAGATAGGTAAGAAGTTTGATAGAGGGAACTGTAACTGCCACGGTGTTACATATCGTCCCGAAATCGAAGAGAGAATGAAGACAGGATAGGAGAAAGCCAGCCGTTCCGAGAACGAACCTTATCCCTTCAGGATGAAATCCACCCCGGGCTCGAATCGACCTAGCGGCCTAGCGCTTACAAGGCAGACGCGCTACCAACCAAGCTAACTAGGCTGGCCTTCGGCGATTGATTGAACAGTTGATTTCGCTTCAAGGAGCTTCTTGCTAGACTTACTTGGCTAGTGTAGGCGATAGATCTTTGAGGTCTTGTAATAGGATAGGCTCATCTAGGATTTTCTTGTACAAGGCTAGGGGGAAAGGCATATTGATAATTGTGTAGTTGTAAATTGCAAGGCCACATAGGGTTCCTGAAACACATAGAAACAAACGAAATGAGAAGGAAAAAAAAAAAATCATACTAAATGGGAAAAAAAAAATGTCTGACTTCATTATTTAGTTCTTGCTGGGAATCGAACTATAGTCTCTTATTAGCAAATGCAAAACTTGGATTGGGAAAACAAAATCGTTTAACACAGTTGAGTTAATTCTCAGGAAATCACTGATAATTTTCATTAGCAAGTCATTTTTGCATGCTACCTAACGCTTACGAAAAAAGGTTGATCAGAAACCAGCGAAGATGTTTGAATGGAAAATTGGCCATCATCTGACTAAATTGTTTCATGGCACTCCTGCGATTCGAACTATACAGAATTTATATATCCAAGGAGCATATTCCTTACCTATAAGAAAACACATATTCTGATCTTCAAACGTATCCTCGCTAAACCATATACTCCTTGTTTCTTCATATTCCTTAAACATATTGTATTTAGACATATACGTACAAGGTTACGAAAAAAGGTTGATCAGAAACTAGCGAAGATGTTTGAATGGAAAATTGGCCATCATCTGACTAAATTGTTTCATGGCACTCCTGGGATTCGAACTATACAGAATTTATATATCCAAGGAGCATATTCCTTACCTATAAGAAAATACATATTCTGATCTTCAAACGTATCCTCCTCGCTAAACCATATACTCCTTGTTTCTTCATATTCCTTAAACATACTGTATTTAGATATATACGTACAAGGACCCGTACGGTAAGGGTTTTTCGAACATGGCGGCCAAAAAAGAGGTTTTCTCATAATATCTCTTTTCAGCTAATTTTTTTCTAATAACAATAGATTAGAGAGTTGTTTGTTTTTTTCTTTCCTACATTTCATACATTTACACTTTTTCTCTAGGATGTACTGTAATCCCGTAACGGTCAATCCCGTTTCAAAATGGCGGCTAAAAAAAGGGTTTTTTGAGAATATCTCGTTTTCGGTAATTTTTTTCTAATAATAATGAATTAGAAAGTGGTTTGTATTTCTATTTCCTACATTTTTTACATTTACATTTTTTCTCTAGGATGTACCGTAATCCCGTACCGTAATTATTTTTCCAATATGGCGGCTAAAAAGAGCTTTTGTGACAATATCTCGTCTCCGGTAATTTTTTTCGAGAAACAATGAATTGAAAAGTTGTTTGTATTTTTATTTCCTACATTTTACACTTTTCTTCTAGGATGTACCGTAATCCCGTACCGTAATTATTTTTCCAATATGGCGGCTAAAAAGAGCTTTTGTGACAATATCTCGTCTCTGGTAATTTTTTTCGAGAAACAATGAATTAAAAAGTTGTTTGTGTTTTTATTTCCTACATTTTGCACATTTACACTTTTCTTCTAGGATGTACCGTAATCCCGTACCGTAATGATTTCTCCAACATGGCGGCCAAAACAGAGGTTTTCTCACAATATCTCGTTTCCGGTATTTTTTTGTGAAGAACAATGAATTAGAAAGTTGTTTGTATTTTTATTTCTTACATTTTATACATTTACACTTTTCTTCTGGGATGTACCGTTATCCCATAATGGTTGATCCCATTTTTGGGATATGCTGCTACTATAGGGAAATCCTTAAAAATCGAATGACAACAAATACACCCTACTACAACTAATCATCCAGGGGAAAATTGAAGGAAAACGAGGACGCGGCAGGCGCAGAATCTCCTGGTTGCACAATTTGAGAAAATGGACCGGAAAAACATCCACGGAACTATTTCGCATAGCTGTAAACAAAATCAAACTTGCCAAGCTGGTCGCCAACATCCGCAACGGATAAGGCACTACAAGAAGAAGCACAGTTATACCTTAATGATGAGGGATTCCTTTAAGGTTTTCCTAAAATTCATATGCAAACTGGATCCTAAACACGCAAATAGAAAGTGACATGAGAGTAATAAAATGCTGGTTTGAAACACATAATTTAAAATTAAATTTAGAGAAAACGAAAATTGTTCCATTCTGCAAGAAAAAGAAACAACTACCTACCAACTCAAAAGTCCTGTCTCGCTGGAGGACGTAAAACTGAGACAAAACCAGCCCTGTCAAGCCACAGACAATAACACTGGCTCTTTTGAGGGTACCTGAATGGGACTATGGTCAAGTCCGTCTCAGGAAGTAGGGTACGACATAATTATGTACATACCTGAATATCCCTCATCTGACCCCTACAATTTAGGGGCCCTTAGCTAGCTCTCTGGCCTTGATGACACCTCTTGGTTTCCTCTTAATGGGATAGTATATGGACTCACAGCTTTTCTCTGGAATAAACCTGAGTATGCGGACTCTTTAGAGGTGCTGCAGGTGAATTTTAGAGAAACTGGGGAGGTTGAAATATACCAGTGAGGGTACTTCTAGGTTCCATCAAGGCCAGGGTATAGCAGCTTGGGCAGGGGAAAAAATACTGGTCACAATAGATCTGCAGAGGTCATAGTGTTAATTGCATACTCTCTTGGGAGAGGAGCAACCAGTCCCATAATAGAATAGAATAGAACTCAAAAGTCATTGTTCACGAGAATTCTACTTGCCAGGAACCGCGCCAGTGCTCATCAATTGAAATTGAACACGCAAAATATCTTATATTGGAAGTCAACTGTCATCTTTGCTGGAACATTCACATTGAGGCACTAACCAAAAGATTAAGAAGATACATCTATCCGTTTTTAACTCTCAGGAAGTTTCTACCCCTCTCACTACTAAAGGAAGTGTACCATGCATTAGTACAATCGGCCCTGGAGTACGGAATCTGTGGATATGGGAGAGCGGATAAAACATTAAAACACAAAGTACAAGTAATACAGAATTCCCTACTAAAAATAATCTATCACAAAAATTGGAGATACTCAACAACAGCTCTCTATAAAAATCTAAATGTCCTAAAATTAAATAACATCTTTTACAAAAACATATGTACACATATTCACCAAAATAAACATAGATTCCTAAACTACCAAGACCACAAATACCAATTAAGGAACCAAACACCACAATCCACTAAATGTAAAACATGTAAAGGACAAAAAGCCATAAGCTACACCGGTATAAAGTTAAGTATATACCTAACTCCAAAACTCCATTCCCAAAAAATTAGAGAAGAAAAAAACGAAAAGAAATTTAAATTAGAATTAAAAGGCTGGCTGAAACAACAACAGAAATAAAAGATATATATATAAAAAAAAACTTGCTATAATCACTCATTAACAACATGACAGACAATCAGATAACCATTCAAAAATCGGGGGAAATTGAAAATACAGACCGGGACTGCGAAATGTAAACAAAGATTTCAATAATTTTCCACCAATGAGAGATGAGTAAAGTCAGTTTTTTGTATATTTCAAGGAGCTCAAGTAGTGGAGGGAGGGTACCCTATACCTCATGTGTTATAAAAGCGTATCCTAAAAAAATGTAAACAAACCGCCATGTTGTGCTCATAAGAGTGGCACGAATTTCAAATTTTGAGAACCATTGGGTTTATTAGTGCATGATTTAAGAACTTTTTTCACGCAAGAGCTTATTTCACCAATAATGATGAAATAATTTCATCAATAATGATGAAATAA
>NW_007377812.1:199914-207899 GCF_000475195.1 Diaphorina citri | reverse complement strand
ATGGTTTTTCGTGACACCAACCCCTATTTTTTTCACTGGTGAATCTTATAACACGAAAAACCTAATACTTTTTTTTTTTTTTTTTTTTTACCTTTATGTTTTATTTATTTTTTTTTTCACTCAATTAAAAATTTATGTCGGTAACTGAACCAATATGGATGTAGATAAAACACGTTGACTAAGTTGACTTTCCAGACTTATCTTGTGACGTCACACACACACACACACACACACAAACACAGCAACAAACAACACACACACACACAAATAGACTCAACAGACAGTAGACTAACAGATCAGTACAACAAATTACTCATTCAAAAAAAGATATATATATAGAAGAATAAAGACAACATAGAGGGAGAGAAAAGGAAGGAGGAGGCTGGATAATAAAATGCAAAGTCAGCTGATTTCTTCTTCCATTTGCTAGTTCAAATGCTAATAATAAAAAAAAGTGGATTTGTTGGAAAAAAAAGATGGCGACAAAATGATACAAGTTTTTTTCTCTTCCAACAGAGGTGAAAATTTTTTCACTCAAATCCAAAAATATCCAAAAGAAAAGGAGGGGAAGTGAATAATAAAATACAAAAAATGGACGAAATGGAAAAATTTTCACTTTTTTCCAACATTGCCACAAAAAAAATACGTGTAAAGAAATCTTCAAGAGAACAGAAGCTGCCAGGGGGTGAGTTTTTCCCTGTCAGCCAGAGCCGTATCCAGGATTTTGTCAAGGGGGGGAGAGAGGGGTGAGTGTCCAAACACTAATCGAACAGGGGGGGGGTGCTCCAAATTTTTGGAGTATGGCAAATTTTTGGAGGAAAAAAAATGAAGCTCGAAGGGAGACCGGTCATTCGTGGGGGTACCTACTTATTTCAGTGTCCTTCTACCATAACTTTTACAATATCTCTGACCGTTCAGTCAGGACAGCTGAAATCCACCAAAAAGCAGTCAAAATACCGCTAACTGCAGCACCTATAAATAATTATGTGGATAAATTAATTACAAAACATGAGATTTTTGTCCGAGGAAATTTTGGAGTAGAGGTCTCTATCTGTCAGGAAACCTTGCACTTTATTCAAGGATCAGAATGAGACCTTTTTTTATCTTTTCAACTCACTTCACTTCCTTCCTGGAGTAGAGATGTGTAAAGACTAAAGACTGACTGAATGAATTAAAAGACTTGAATCCCACACAAAGACTGAATGACTTAAACAGTCCCTACTCAAAATACCCAGTCCCAAAACTCCCAATCCTAAGATTTGAATTCGATTGAATTGAATGAGAAGTTTATATTCTTTTCGGCAATCTCTGTTTACGAATAATAACGAAAAATTGTCTTGATTGTGAATCGGAATCAAACTTACTTCTAGCATTTAGCATTAAAAAATAGTAAATACTTAAAGAGATAGAGAAATGCATTACCGGAACTTGGCCTGACACACTACCGTGCAGCGAGTGGGGGAATGTCTACTAGGTAAATGGAGCAATCTGATTGGTTACACTGAGATGCGAGGACTGCTTCTATACAATCACTCTAGATTTCAATCCCAGTCTTTCCAGTACCTGTGTACAATCCCAAGCATGTACCTACTGGGTTTGTTGAGATTTTACACAGGGACTGGAAAGACTGGGTCCAAATGAAGGTCCATGCCAAATTTGGTGCTTTCCTGACGAAATGCAGCTTTTTTGACGTTGGGCCACCCACTAGGGACTGAATTAAAAGATTCAACTCCCAGGGCGGACTTGATTGTAATGAATTAAATCAACCTTGGGACTGGGATTTCGCATCTCTATCCTGGAGTAATAACCACTTAACACAAGGTCTGATTTAAAAAAAAAAAAAAAAATGGTTTTTTGGACTTTTCTTGGAAACGAAGCCTTAGTTAGGAAAATGGCCCACAGAACCTTGTTGGAAATGATAAGATCTACCTAACCTGAGCCGTTGTCAGTGTTTTTCTGGCACACCCTGTAGAATGTTTTTTATTGGAAATGACCTCAGGAATTTACCCTAGACTTTTGGTAACGTTTTTCGTGTTCACTTTGTATAAGGGAAGATATATACCTACTTGTTTTAGGGTTGTTTTAAATGTAGTTGAGGTTGAGAGCACCGGAAAACTAAAAAATAACTAAAAACTAAGTCCTGACAAAAAGTTCTCTTTTTACTTGAATTCAGTTGAATTCTCCAACAATTTCACCATTTCGGAATTTGCACGTTTTCAGTTTTCTTCTGTTCTTCACTCTTCAGACACAACCTGGTTCGACTTCGAGTTATTCGTTATTCGAGTATGGGAGTATGTAGGTCGTTTTCAGTTTTCTTCTGTTCTTCACTCTTCAGACACAACCTGGTTCGACTTCGAGTTATTCGTTATTCGAGTATGGGAGTATGTCCATCCAACACATCCTTGTCTGCCTCACACATGCCCACATCCGCTCCTCTTTGCCCTCATCTCCCTCCCTATCTGACGATGTTGAAGGGGTTGATGCTCTATTCCTATACTTCAAAACCCTCAATCTATTCAATTTAATGTAACCTAGGGATATCAGCGTGAACGACCTACTGCCCGTAGAGTTAAAGCGCTTTAAAGGGGGGAAAAAAAGATTCAAACCTTGACATTTGAAATGGTTCAGTATTCTAGAATTCGACCAGTACAATCTATTCCTGCAAGAAGTGCAAGAGCTATCATTCTAGCAAATAAAGAGCTAGTACTTACCTACATATTTTGTGTTTCATTCGAAATTAAATAATATTTTGCGTTTTCTTTCCTATCTGTGGCATAAAGCTCACCTGTGAACCATTTTCGGAGAGAACCAATTCAAATGTAGCAAAAGTTCAAAATACTTATTGAAATGGAATGTAGTGTGGTTCTCACCTCGTAACTGATAAGATAGGGCTTACCAGAAAGTGAGTCAGGATTTATAATAAAGGATACTTCCTAGTAAGATGATGAAGTTTAGGCCACCGGATTTTTGGATCGGATCCACAAATAATTTATGTAATTTTGAAGCACTTGATTGAGCATTCCGCTCGTTAAAAGAGGCATTCAAAAGTTTGAGCTTTCCGCTGTACAAGAGAGAAAATCACGAAATTTATATGCAAGGGCACAATGAGCTTTCCGCTCGAGAACTGAGAAGCTTAAGGCTTAATTGAAATCACAAGCAATATTAACTTTATCACTTTATGATAACCAAAAGACAACCGAAAGACAACTAACTGTAAGTTTCTAGAATGCATTGGTTTGGGAGTACCGAGGTATACTCATGCATTGAACAAGTTAATTCGAAAATGTGAGGGGTATCTACAATGTTATGTGCTTCCTCAATCTATAAAACTAGACACTTATTTTTGGGAACCATTTCGTACTTCGCCTATGCACCACTTTATCAAATAAATTATAATATGTATTGTCAAATGCTATTAATATACTGAATGATATTTGAATATTTCTTTTCTTGCTAAATTGTTATTTATATTTATACATAAAACATCAATAAACGCTATTTTATTTTATTTTATTTTATATTGTCAAATCACTTTTCTTCTTGTTCATTTACTCAATATTTTAGTGGCTTCATTATTACTTACCCAATATTTTGGCGGCTTCGTTACTTACCCAATATCTTGGCGGCATTGTTACTTACCCAGTATTTTGGCGGCTTCATTTTTCAATTGTAGGTTCTTGTTCATTTACTCAATATTTTAGTGGCTTCATTATTACTTACCCAATATTTTGGCGGCTTCGTTACTTACCCAATATCTTTGCGGCATTGTTACTTACCCAGTATTTTGGCGGCTTCATTTTTCAATTGTAGCAGAGCGCCGGCCCAATATCTTGGCGACATTGTTACTTACCCAGTATTTTGGCGGCTTCATTTTTCAATTGTAGCAGAGCGCCGGCGAATGGCATATGCAGTATTTCGTGTTGCCGAGGATTCATAAACTCGTGATACAAAGGCAGGGAGAGCGCCGGCGAAAGGCATATGCAGTATTTCGTGTTGCCGAGGATTCATAAACTCGTGATATAAAGGCAGCGTTAGGAACATACGTAGAGCTTCTGCATCGGGCGGTGTGTTCCATAGGGATTTGACCAGGTGAGCATGACTAGCAAGGATCTGCAAATAGATGGGAAAACCAGCTGATGAGGGACATACTACGGGATATAGTGCAATAGTCCTAATCGAAAATGGACGCGGCTCACAAGGGTTCAAGAAGAGACCGCCTTAACAAAATACTATGGGATGGGTATGCTACGACACAGAACCGTAAAGTTCAATGTAGAAGTTGTTTCATCACTATGAAATAAAAACAGCAACGAAACGGACAAAAGACACAAATTTCTAAATGACTGGAAAAAAAGTTTAATACAAATAACCTTTTCCTTGAAAATAAGAGGCAAAAATTTGACAATATTTTTGAAAGAAGAATATACAAAAATAAAATGCCAAGTTCGAGATATAACTCTATATCCACAATTCTACACCCAGATATCCAAATATCTCTGTAAATATACAAAAATAAAATGCCAAGTTCGAGATATAACTCTATATCCACAATTCTACACCCAGATATCCAAATATCTCTGTAAAAAAAAGACTTTTAACAAAGGCAGTTCAAACCGCCAAGTTGCTTACCAAACTCCGCACGGATTCCCGTTCTATCCTGGCGATCGTATCGTAACAGTCTTGGCACAACTGCATGTCCACGCCTGGGTTTTTAGAGTTACAAGAAAAGTGTTCATCGTTTTCTACTTGCAGGAAAGATCCATTCATACAGCCAGGACTTAGGAACACAGTCTCCAGATACCTGTAATGAGAGAACCAAAACGAAAATGTTCAGTTATCAAATAAAGAAAGTAAGTACCTATTGGAAAAAAAACTCACAGTGGGGCAAACACACCCAAAACCCTGGCCAAAAATCGAAAAATGAAGTTTCATGAACCAATTAATGAGTGATATTTTTAGAGTTACAAGAAAAGTGTTCATCGTTTTCTACTTGCAGGAAAGATCCGTTCATACAGCCAGGACTTAGGAACACAGTCTCCAAGTACCTGTAATGAGAGAACCAAAACGAAAATGTTCAGTTATCAAATAAAAAAAGTACTTATTGGAAAAAAAACTCACAGTGGGGCAAACACACCCAAAACCCTGGCCAAAAATCGAAAAATGAAGTTTCATGAACCAATTAATGAGTGATAACTTGATGAAACTAAACTTTTTAGAGTTACAAGAAAAGTGTTCATCGTTTTCTACTTGCAGGAAAGATCCGTTCATACAGCCAGGACTTAGGAACACAGTCTCCAGGTACCTGTAATGAGAGAACCAAAACGAAAATGTTCAGTTATCAAATAAAGGAAGTACCTAATGGAAAAAAAAACTCACAGTGGGGCAAACACACCCAAAACCCTGGCCAAAAATCGAAAAATGAAGTTTCAGAACCAATTAATGAGTGATAACTTGATGAAACTAAAAAATCCTATTATGCCAAAAGTTTATAATTTTGACTAAAATGAGGACCGAATGGGTGGAAGAGCTCACTAAATAAGGGAAACTAAAAAATCCTATTATGCCAAAAGTTTATAATTTTGACTAAAATGAGGACCGAATGGGTGGAAGAGCTTCTTCGGTTATGTGGAAGAGCTCACTAAATGAGAATGATGCCATTAAACATTAAAGCCTTTAAGAAAGGTATTTGAAGATATATGAAGCCTTTTATTTAATTAATGGTGGTGGGTGTAGGAGTCCCCAGAAAAAAATCAGGATGTACTCACAGAAGTAAATCTTGGTCCAACGTTTCATCAGACTTGAGTTGCTCCACTTCCCGCTCGCATTCTTTCAGTCTTTCAAAGTTTACATCTAAAATTTGAGTCGCAGGATTGAGCACTCTAAAATCGTCGGACAATACACCATCCTGAAACAAAGACGAGAGAGCGTTGCTTCACTTGGGGCTCTGATCTTTGGTAAACCGAGGGCTGAGACCATAATCTGAGATTGAACTTGGTTTAAGTTAAACATTTAGAGAACAAAATGGTTAATTTTGAGTTTTTTTTTCCTAGCCTATCAGAATCAGCTAATGCAATCAAAAGCAGCAAAAGCTTAATCCAACTTACCGAGGGCTGAGACCATAATCTGAGATTGAACTTGGTTTAAGTTAAACATTTAGAGAACAAAATGGTTAATTTTGAGTTTTTTTTTCTAGCCTATCAGAATCAGCTAATGCAATCAAAAGTAGCAAAAGCTTAATCCACCTGTTAAGCTGAAAAACTCTCCACCTAACTTTCACAGAAATCCAAAATATTCGCAACATTCAATCAGGAGAGATATGTACTTAGGTATGTTCTTGTCTTCTTGCTCCACCTAACTTTCACAGAAATCCAAAATATTCGCAACATTCAATCAGGAGAGATATGTACTTAGGTATGTTCTTGTCTTCTTGTTCACGTTCTCTCTGTAAAGTTATATTATATTCTTTTGTATATCTTCTCACGTATATAGCTCAGCTAACTTTCACTCCACCAATAAGTGATCTTCACTTATCCAAATTATTATTATTATTGAATCTTAATCTTAATGATATTATTGTCATTATTATTATTATTCTTTTTTGGAAGACTACATATTTATGTAGTTTGTTACCAAGTTACCATAATACCGTTTTTTTTATTCTTTCTAGAATAGTCGGATAATTTATACCTAACTTATGTTTCACCGACACTCATTCACTTATCCAAATTATTATTATTATTGAATCTTAATCTTAATGATATTATTGTCATTATTATTATTATTCTTTTTTGGAAGACTACAAATTTGTGTAGTTTGTTACCAAGTTACCATAATACCAGTTCTTTATTCTTTCTAGAATAGTCGGATAATTTATACCTAACTTATGTTTCACCGACACTCACTGGCGGATTTCACATAGGTATGAAGGTATGAGTCAATTGGAGTTGTCACCAAAAAGGAGTTAGATAAATATGACTACAGCTAAAAGAATATTTCAAACTAGCCCAAAAAGGAGGCAATAAACTGTAAACATTAAAATTGATAATTCTAGATTTAGGTGGTGGTAATGCTTAATCCAACCGTTAAGCTAAACAAGGCTAGGTTAAAAAAAAAGTAAATAAAAATATATATATATGTTTTCGCATTTTTTGTTGTATTTTTCACGTCTAGCCCAGCCAACCTTTAAATTCTTTTGCAAATGATTCAAAAGCACATAAAAAAAACACCCACTTACCGAACTCTTGGTAACTGTCACAATACTATGGTCTCCCCCCGAATATATCTTCTTCACAACCAAACCACCAGAATGGGACACCAAACTGTCCTCTCCCGCGGTCATCGCTACCGGACTGGCAATCCAGGGACCGTGGATCAGCTGGGGTGTCTTGTGAACCGACTTGGGACTGTCCAGTTGGACGGCTGAGCCAATCCCAAAAGCGTAGAGTCGACTCACTGAAGGAATGAAAGTGAGGGTGTGTCTCCTAGGATTGAAAGCAAATTATGCGTTAATGGACTATTGAGTGGAAGGTAGTCAACTTGTCGTGATTATTATCTTGCCAATTAAATTCCATTCTTCGCCTGAAATCGAACCCGCCGTCCAGTTGGACGGCTGAGCCAATCCCAAAAGCGTAGAGTCGACTCACTGAAGGAATGAAAGTGAGGGTGTGTCTCCTAGGATCGAAAGCAAATTATGCGTTAATGGACTATTGAGTGGAAGGTAGTCAACTTGTCGTGATTATTATCTTGCCTATTAAATTCCATTCTGCGCCTGAAATCGAACCCGCCTTCTCTTGGGCAAATTTTGAGAGTCTTGACCACTACCTTTAGCCTGCCTCGGTGACGTAGTGGTCAAGACGCTCGCCTGGTAAACAGGAAGGTGTGGAATTCCAGCCAAGTTATGGATTTTTTTATTTATCCTCAATATAATTTGAGAATTTGACCACATTTG
Organism: Diaphorina citri; assembly: GCF_000475195.1. Taxonomy (NCBI): domain Eukaryota; kingdom Metazoa; phylum Arthropoda; class Insecta; order Hemiptera; family Psyllidae; genus Diaphorina; species Diaphorina citri. Next base: position 199,951 of record NW_007377812.1, on the reverse strand, counting down.
ACATAATAGTAACAGCCTACTGCTGGAGTAAAGGTAC